>NW_024582431.1:1101560-1240659 GCF_018398535.1 Haplochromis burtoni
TTGAAGACTCACCTGTTCTCAGCTGCATTTGAATAAAGCACCAAATCCACACTTTTAAGCTTAAATTTCAAAACTTACATTTAACTACTGATTTTATCTACTGTTCTGATTTTATCTGTTTTGATTTTATAGTTTTGTTTGTTTGTTTGTTAATTAGTTAGTTAGTTAGTTTGCTTGTTTTAATCAATTTTAAATCATGCTTTTTATTTGTTTTGTTTCTAATGTTTCTGTAAAGCACTTTGAATCACCTTGTTGTTGAATTGTGCTATACAAATAAACTTGCCTTGCCTTTTGGAAATGGCATGTGTGGATGTACCATCCTAGAGGCTGTAGGCTGAATTGCAAAAATTTTAATCACCCTCAGTCTATATAAGTTTCCTCCATTATCTGGGACAAGTGGGCCATGACATTGACCAAAATCTTTACAATCAATTACTTTATAACAGAGGACCAAACATTATATATTATCACTGCAATTTTATGAATGATTTATAAACCACTGACTTTCCCACATAACTGGAAGAGGAGGTGTTTAAGCAATTTGGTTTAATTTGTAGAGGAGCCTCACCTTATAATGAATGTTACAACAAATAACTGTCATGTCATGTGCAGCATGAACAGGTTAATAACTGTCTGCACGTGGCTGCATAAAGGAACCCCATAAAAAGCGCTGCCAAGTTGCAAACAGGATTTCTGTATTTCCCACTGTTGTGGCTGCTTGCCATTCAAGGCTAGCCTGGGGCTTGTAGAGTGAAAGAGGAAGACACTTGGCATATAACAGAAATTCTGCTCAATCAAACTAATAATGAACTGATTGTTAAAGTCAGCATTGGCTGAATACTTTAGTGGATTTGGTCTTTGTGTAAAAGAAACCTTTCCACATCATACAGTGGTTTCATCCCCTGCAATAGTATCACTAATCTCTGGCTGTGTTCACCACTTGTTTTAACAACTTATCTGGTATAATATTTAACTTAGACAGAAAATGACATCCCAGCTTTTAGGTGGTGCTGAGTGCCAGGCTAAGCTAATTTCGCCATCCGCTGAATCACAGACTATAAAGATGAACATTCAAGTTAATTCAAGGGAAAAGTGAAGACATCTGGAAGCATCTTAAACCCGTATGTTTTCTACTTGCTACAAGGGAAATATTATTTTGGTTTTAAAAAGAAGTCCATGCTGGTCCCTATTAGGATAAAAAAACAAAAATAGGATCATAAAGAAAGTTGTTTACTGCAGGCCTACTTCATGAGTAACACATCAAAGTATGAGCATGAAGTGTCTCTTGGCTTCATAGTCAGATGTGCCCCATCCAGGCGGTAACCTACCCTCCATCATACATTAGCTAGAAGGTAGAACAACGTTAGCACGATTAGTGTCTTATTGGTAAATGGTAAATAGCGCTTTTTCTATTCCCTAAGGACCCCAAAGCGCTTCACACTACATTCAGTCATTCACCCATTCACACACACTGGCGATGGCAAGCTACATTGTAGCCACAGCTGCCCTGGGGCGCACTGACAGAGGCGAGGCTGCCGGACACTGGCGCCACCGGGCCCTCTGACCACCACCAGTAGGCAAACAGGTTAGTATCTTGCCCAAGGATATTTGGCATGCAGCCAGGAGGCAGCCTGGGATCGAACCACCGACCTTCTGATTAGTGGCTGACCTGCTCTGCCACCTGAGCTACAGCCACCCCATACATAATCCATACAAGAAACCTTCACACAATACCTTGCACGTAACATTTAACATAAACTGCAACAGTAACCTTTAGTTGTAGTCATACTTTTTTTTTTAATAACAGCTTATCTATTGGCACAGTTTTGAATTTCCACAGTCAACAGCAATTCATCACACTGGACAAAACACTTTGCTTTCTTCCTGACTGGGCAGGCTAGCAGTTGTATTATGTTCTGCGGCTAGCAGGCATCATAGGGTTGCCAACTCCCTGAAAAATAAATAAGGGACACCTCGTGGCCAGGGCCGGGCGACCCAGTTGTCTTCACCCTTCCCAGTGTGGTGAATTTTCTAGCTCTTTTTTTGTGTGTGAAATTATTTTTTTAACCATTTGACTTGAATTTGATTTAAGCAGATGTGTATTCTTTGTGATATGAACACATGTGAAACAAATGATCATTTAGCCATTTATTTTTAGCTCAAAATGACAACATTAACACAATAAAACAGGTCTCTTCTTAAACAGAAGCCTGTCATGCTTAACTTTTGAGAATATAAGTAAATCTTTCTTTAAAAGAACTCTGTCCTGCTTAACTTAAAATAATAGAAAACAATAGAAAGAAAAATATTCTTGTAACAGTGCACATTTAGTGCATTTAGTACAATTGGCTTCAGCTGAGGTATTATGCTAATCAGCTGCTCCTGTTTGTAACCCACTTGTTCCCATGATTACGCATCTTAACTCATCATCATTATTCATCTATGTATTACTTTTATGTATTAGTCATCTATTTGTTGTAATCATCTATCCTTACAGTTGTTTATTACGCAAAATAAATTATATTATCACACTTCTAGCCACATAGCGCTGATATTCACTGCACATGCCCATATTAACTTTTTCCAGCCAGGTGTTTTCCTTTTCCCATTCTTCCCTTTCTCTGAGGGGAACAAACATTATGCTGGGCAGACACTGTGCGGTTTTAGGCCCATTTTGAGCCGATTTTTGAGTGATCGGACCGATTTTGGCCTTCATCGTGCGTCGTGTAGTATACGTGGGGTAACGAGAAGTGATTAACACCTCACGACCAGCTCCCGATCATCAATCGCTCGTGAGCCGCTCACACTGCTCGCGCGCAAACACGTAAACGTCGGTGAAAAAGACGGAGCAGCGCGGCTGTGCAGCGTGTGATCTGGACACAAGCGATGGAGGCACAACTTGTAGAACTTTGGAAAGCTCATCCGAGCCTTTTCCATGTGGCCTCACAAAATTATCACGACCACAACAACCGTGAAAATAGTTGGATTTACACTGCTGCTCAATGTTTTTCATTAGCAGTTTAGCAAAGTTGATGGTGGTGGTGTGTGTGTCTGTGTGAGTGAAAGACAGAGAGGGAGAGCGAGCGACAGATTTTCTGTTATAACCTTCATTTTATGGAGGCACAGTGTGAGCACTCAGGTCGCATCAGAGCATCGGGCCGTATAGTGTGAGACCTGCATCGTGACCTACCAACTTCTAACCCCTGCGAGTCAATCGTGCAGTTTGAGCAGGAGCTGAATAACGCGACTGAAAAAATCGCACAGTGTCTGCCCAGCTTTAGGTGTACTGTCGTCCGAGACTTGCACCGCAGTGTCGGCGTTTGTTTCCCTGTTGGCCATGCTTCTTGTTGTGGTCATCTGTTGTCTTCCGGTATTTTCTCCGTAAGCGACCTTTCCTCGACCAATGAGATGAGCGGTAATCTGAATTGTCATACTCGAATTGTCATAAGTGTGCTGTCAGCTCATTGGTCACAAAGCAGGAGAGGGGCTGGGAATTATGTTTTCAAACAAAGTGTTAATTCCATAAACATTTATAGACTACTTTTGATTCTCACTGTATTACGGGACAAAGTGCGTCCCTTATTAGCTCAATACGGGACGTGTACTTTTGTTTCTAAATACGGGACGATTCCGTATTTTAAGGGACGGTTGGCAACCCTATTTAGCACAGACGTAGTACAGAAGCTTTACTGCACCTTTCAAAACTACTTCTTGACCCAATTGATAACAAGATTATATTAAGAAAGCAGAGTTTATTCAACACTTCACTAGGCCTGCTGTATATCAATGTGGAATTTAACTAAAGTACATTAACCTTTCCTATCAGAAAAATGTTTAGTTAAGTATTAAAGATGTCTGAAACAGCCTGATGTACTAGTTGGCAGCACTGTTAATGGTTCAGGGTCAAAAAGTCCATTAAGGGGCTGGTGAAAGCCGGAACATTCTTCACTCGGATGGCGGACTCTATTCTGGAGCATTGTACAGTTTGCCACACAAGCTGAGAGGAATGCCTAACCTCTTTGCTAAAGGTCTCAAACACTTCATGGCATCAGACCTTACTGTGAAAGTTTTCAAACTGGGTTGTAGTTGCAGCAGGGCGCAGAAACAGTTGAGAGATAGAGTGGAACAAGGCCAAACAAATTCAAGGGGCTTTCAAGCCCTGCCAAGCATGAGCTACATGTTATTTTTCAAGCCTCTGTAAGTGTTTTGATCATTCTGTGCAAGCAGAGTATTCGCTTTCAGCACATTCTCACCACTGAACACCTTTCAGGGACACATATCCTTCCGACTTAACTGAATGGTGGCTGTTTAACAGGTAGAGCTGGTTTGATAAGCCACAGCTTGAAGACCAGTATGCATGTATTTAGGCAAGGCTGTGCTTACAATAATGTTTACTACTATGAAAGAGGGAGCTTATCCCAAAGAATAGCTTTGATCCTGTAGCATTTTTCTCCAATGACTGTAAAACTGATTTTTCAAACCACATCCATTTTTAAAAGTTTCCCATAAGCTGGGTGGATGTGTAGAGGAACACATCCTAGCATGCAATAGGTGGAGAAACAAAAGACATGTCTTGTGTACTGAAAAGAACACAATTAAAATACCATTTAACAAACACAAAACTCGGAATAACTACCGGATGAAAAAGACAAAAACCACTTGATCAAAACTACTCTGAGGCAGACTGAAGCATATTTTCCCTACAAAACTGCTACTGGCTGTAAACACATAGTCTGACTATGATTTTCCAGCTCCTGCAAGGCCCACAAATTAACTTCAACAAAAGAGCATTCACTGCACCAGCTAAAAAAAAATCTTTATATACTGTATGTAATACTGCACAAGCAATGTTAGGAAGGGAGAAAACTCAGCAATTACCAAGTAAATAAAATCAAATACGTAAATACACATTACACCATGAGCGTATATCCGCAGAATAGTAAGCACACAGCTTATCATAGTAAGACAGGAGATTTGGGGCAAAGACTTATCATATATCTTGGCAAAGATTAATGTTACACTGCCACCAGGTGCTTGTTACCGCCACACTTTGGTAAGTAAGAAGTTGCTTCTTTACTGAGAGACTTGCTCTCATGCACCTAACTTAAACTTTATAACAGTAATACAGTGAGCATGGCATAGTCACATCTACATTGTGTTGCTGAAATGAATATCCATCAAAGTTCAGCAAACAAGCTCTAACTTGACTTACTTGAAGATGCTTTGTGTTGGTTTAGATTCATTGTGCTGCTATACAGAGCTCTATTGTTAAATAAAAGCCTCTAGCTCAAGTGAAGGGCTACAATGCGTTGGCATTACTAGCAGTGCACAGAGAACAAGTTACTGAAATAATGTAACCACAGTCCAGCGAACCTCATCCACTCTGCTCTACAAGAGGAGGAGTGACTCACAGCAGAAAAACGCCTTTGGTTCACAGCCCACAGGGACTCTCGGTCCGCACTATGGTGCAGTGTAGTTTGGGTCTTAAATCCCTTTTTTTTTAAGTCGCTGTGAAATACTTCTCTCCAGCTAAAACTTTCCACTGTCTCAACACTGTCATCTAGAGGACAGCAGCAACATAGTCTTTTAGAGAGCTGTGCTGTGCTAAATGTCAGATACTCTCGATGTTGGGAATCAGAATAGCAACCAGAGGTTACATGTCTCTACCAAGCAGTAAAATTCGAGTTAACTCGTGTGTAGGTAGGTAGTATCATGACTTCAAATGTAAAATATGGTAAATTCCTTCTATCCTATTCCCAATTTCAGGTTCTGGATAATGTTACGAAAGATGTTTTTGCAGAGCAATGTGATGTCAAGCTGTGATACATGACCTTTTGGATATAATTAATTCATCCAATTAGATATTTGTAGGATATTTTGTCGTCGTTTTGAAATATTGAATTATGGTTATTAAAAATTAGAATCAAGACACAGTGACCATGAGTTCAAGTGACTCGTGGTCATAGCAACTCATGAGAAAACTGATTGTGCCAAGTTTGAATATTCAATAAGTATTGCTTCAGTAAGAAGATGGAAGCGTACATTACTGGTTCTGAATTATAACCACCTCACGTGGGGAGGTTCTTGGTTTGCAAAGTACCCACCGTCTATTTTTCCATTCCATCTTGATGATAAAAATGTGTATTTCACAGCGACAATGTTCTCTTCCCGTGTGACTCTTCCGCTTGAAGGGGTGGCTCTGGGTGTGGTTCAGTTGGTCTCAGGAATAGTTTGCATGTAATCAGTAACCCCACCCAAGTGTGAAAAACCAACGCTTTTTGAACAACTGCCTCCATGAAAACAATTCATAAATGTAACCTGTGTCCTAAAATTGTAAGGACTAAGTAACAAAAACACATCAAATCAGGAACTTCAGTTTAGTTTATGATTTTATGAACTTTGGGCCTGAATGCTTGTCCCAGGATCGAGAAGCACAATAGGAATGCAGACTAGTGGATTTGTGAAGAGGGAGTCTCGTGCTTCCTCTATGTACAAGGCCAAAGTGCTTTGTGTGAGTCCGCTAACAAGAATGCATCCAGGGTACATGTTGTGAAGATTATTAAGTTCACTGTGTTTATTTTTAGGGCCACAGCAGAACTAGATCGAATGTTAGACAAATGAGAGAAATAAAAGTGTCCCTGCAACAATTACATTTCACCAATTTGAGACATAAAAAAAAAACTTTGACATCCGTTTTACAGAACACACGTAAAAGGAAATTATTTATTATCACTTTAATTTTATAGGGGAACCACCAAGTACTTTAAAAGAAGGTTATACAGCGCTGTACATCTGGGAGCAGTGTCAACTGACCTCATAGTCATACCCTTCTCCCTTTAAATACTATTCATTTAAATGTTCTATAATCTTATAATGATACAGTGATACAATAAAAGCTTGTTTAACTGGTCCTGCAGCTTTTCTGATATGTCGATGTTGATGATGGGACTGTTGTTTTCTTGTCATTTTTTCCAAAAAAGGAAAATAAAAGTTATGATCAAAAACCATACGACAGGCAGAAACTGCCAGGCTGTAATCCTGTATGACTCCCAATTCACTCACACAATAGAGAGAAAGAGAGACAGAAAAGGGAGAAGGAGAGAGAAAAAAAAAAGAGATACAATTTTCATGTTCTGAAGGCTGGTCCGTGATTGAAATGGGCATCAGTTCATAGTGAGGTACGAAGAAGCACATCCTGCAACCTCGACTTTTACTCTGCCCAACCACCGACCTGCATGAAGGCTCACTTCCATAGCTGTGTGCTCAGAGTCTGGCCAGAACCAGTGGGAGCCCACCCGCCCATAGCTGACGGAGGTTGACCAAAGGCCATCTGACCACCCGCACCATTCAGAGTCAGCCCTGACATCTGCTGGTTCACCTGGGGATGTTACAGAGGTTAGTGTGAGTAACACTAGAGCAGGATCACCTACATCTGACTTATTACCACGCCTTGCCTGGATTAGAAATAATCACTGAAGATTAACTGGGACAACATTATACTACTACCCATCCACCCGCTAGTAGTTCATTACTGAAGTTCTGACTGTGTCCCAATTCCACCCTGCGTGCTAACTGTAATAAAACTCTAAATAATGTAATGTTTTATGCTAATAATAGATTAGTCTTTACAGCTGTGAGCAGCTCCTACAATTTCTGCGTACACTGCATTATGGGAAATAATTGTGTACAGACAGCATGCAATTTTTGTAGCATGTGTACAGATTGCTTTGAGTTTATCTTCAGTTTAAGTGTCCACACTTACAACTAAACTACTTACAGTATATATTAGGGATTTAGTGCATAGTTACAAATCTGCTGCATGCTTGTGCTGCCATCTAGTGAATACTGGATGCTCTATCTCTACAAACTGTACAGTAGAGGGCTTCACAATGGACTATTGTGCAATGCACCAACTCTTCTAGGTGTGGTCACATTTGAAAAAAAAAAGTCTCCTGTCACTGTGACATACTTGAAACCAGTAGCACAAGTCTTAACATGAGGTCTCTTGTTAAATAACCTCACACAATGCTGCAGTACAGCGAAGCTATTTCCTTACCTGACCCATGTTCCACTGAGCCTGCTGGCCAGGCTGGATGGCATACATGCCCTGAGCAGGCATCATGCCTGTAGGCATTGCACCACCCTGTGGTCCCATCATCCTGGGGGCCATGCCCATCATACCGGTGGCTTGCGCGTTCCCCATGAAGCCATTAGGCATCGTCATCCCAACCATCATTCCTGGACTGGGCCCCATCATGGGTGCACCGCTCTGAGCCATCATGGCACCCATGACAGTAGTGGGTGGCATGGCTGTACCCATACCAGGGAAGGCCTGGTAACCAGCTGCTGCCTGAACAGGAAACTGCATCTGAGAGGGGCCCATGAACATGCCAGCTGAGAGGAGGCAAGAACATAAAAAAAAACAAGTTAGTTTTTGAGGTATGGGTCTGTTTTGAAAACTTGCTTGTGTGTTTTAAGGAGTCTGTTAGTTAAGCAGGAAGATAAGTCAGCAAAGCTCTGTGAGACTGAGCTGCAAAATACAGGTATCTACTTGTTCCTTGTGGATCATGTGATGTCACCACATTTGCATTACTTTAACAAGCAAAGTATTAGTCAAGGGCAGTGGTTCCCAAAGTGTGGGCTGTGGCCCTCTGGTGTGTTGCTAAGGTACTGCAGGGAAAAGGAGGCAGTTTACAAAAAAATAAGAACCAGTTTATTTTCAATTCAGTGGATCAATGACCTTAAAATACTGCATTGCATTTAAGTAACAAATAAGAATCCAGGGTTTCTGCATCTTCTAGCTCATCAATGGCAGGGAAAGAATTGCATCTATTAGGTGACAAAACGAAAGCTGTTAATGTAGACTAATTAATCCAATAAAAACTAAAAGGACTCATAGGTCAAAAAGAGTTGTGGTTAAAGTTTTAAGCATGACTGTTTCTACATAAAATAGATTTTTCTTCGTAACAGGGTTGATTTTACAATATGGCACTGGTGTTATTTCAGTTTGTGTGTAAATCCTTACCGGTGGGGGGCTGCTGGGACATGCTGTTAGTCCCATACAGAGACAAGATGGAGTCCTTGGACAGGGGCTTCTTGGCTGCGTCATCAGCTTTAGTGGTGCTACTGCTCTCACTAAACAGGTCGAGGTCTCCCTGTAATGACCCTGAGTTGGCTACTCCTCCTGACACTCCAGCTGCTGGAGCTTGTGTCGGAGTGCTTGCCGAGTTATTGGAGCTCACCTGGAGGCAGGAAAGAGATTAAGATGTTTAGAAGATTTAAGGTCTGATGACAAAAAAAAAGCACCCATTTTTGTGACAAATCTATGGCTCACACGGTTTTATTGTGTGCTGTACAAACGCAACTAAACAAAATTTACAAATTAGCAGACAACTACCATTAACAAACAGCAGTAGATCCTTCAATAACAGTACTGTTTGGGCAGTCTTGTTGGGGGGGCCTCTTTTAGCTATGTATAAATGTAGATCATAAATACAAAATGGGCCTATCCT
This sequence comes from Haplochromis burtoni, assembly GCF_018398535.1. Classification (NCBI taxonomy): domain Eukaryota; kingdom Metazoa; phylum Chordata; class Actinopteri; order Cichliformes; family Cichlidae; genus Haplochromis; species Haplochromis burtoni. The sequence continues at coordinate 1,111,073 of NW_024582431.1, forward strand.
GCATGATTACTCTGATTCAGCTGTGATCTATTAGTGAGATGTTAGTAGCCGACACCCCTGAAGGCTTGGTCTCTATAATATAGGTAACAAAAGAGAATTATTGATTAAATTGACTAAGTATTAATATATTTAAATTTTATACCTACCTGATAAATTCTTTGATTAATCAAAATTAATGAATGTGGTGATAATAAAAGTAAACACTGCATTAAGCCCCATTTCAATGTTAAGTCAAGAGTGCCTGATTTACTGCATTCATATTCTGAAGTGTGTTTCTGCCTCTCTTTCATTTAAACTCACTGTCTCTCAGCACTGGTGATGCTGTCATGTGGGCTATTGACGCTGATGGTTATCATTTGCCTTTTTATTTTTTACTGCACATTTAATTTCAGTTTTACAACCAGGCAACAGTGACTGTTAAGCCCTGCTGAGCAATAATCGGAATTTGGATTTAAATCTGAACTGGGAAATGCTTTCTCAATTTTACCTGAGAAAACTGAGCTGTGGATGTGGATGAGGGCAGGGGATTGGAGACCATGGGGCCGAATATATCCAGGTCATTATTCTGGCTTGTGCTTGTGCTACCGTTGTTAGCTGATGCAGCTGCTGGTGCGTCTGTGACAGAAAGAAGGAAACATTTGTTTTACAGGTGGAACTTAAAAAAAATACATCAGGAAATAATAGTTCCCACTACCCACTGACCATTTCCTGATTGTGGTCTGCATTAATTAAAAGATCTTTATTTAAAGTTCAGGAATATAATCCTTATAGAACAGGCTAATTGACCTAGAAAGGGTGTTAAAAGTGAACAGAACTGCTTTCATAAAATGTTTTCTTTTATTTTTTAAATATTCAACTGTAAAAACCTCCCACAGCTACAAAGCTGCCCACGCAGTGAGAACAACAGCTAGCGCAATAAAAAATTAATCAGCTTAGCCCATTTAGCTCACTAGCCACAGAAGAAAAATAACAGTAAACATGATATCCAAATAATGCAAGCAACCCTTAAGCCAGTCAAAAACACAACAGCATCTTCTTTTAACTGTAAATAAAGGAAGCCTCTTTAATAAAATGAATTAGTCCTATGAACCAAAAACCGATCACAGCTATAATGCTGAAAAAAATAAAGTACAGAAATTTAAAAGCAAGAACTAATGTGAAGATTTCACAATTTGATGACAAAGGCGCACACTGTTCAAACAAAACAGCTGAACATTAAGACAGAAAAATCTACATAACTTCCATTCACATCAGAGTTCCTCTTGGCTCAGAACGAGCTTTTGGGGAGTGACTATTTATGCAAACAGAGTTTGTCCTCATACTGTAAAGGAAACATGTTTGTGTTTATGCATTCTCCTTTATTTCTGACCATTTGAGAAATCAAAGTTGTCAAAAATGCATTAATAAATGAAAAAAAATTCTACAAAAGAAAAAAAAAGTGCCTTAGTTAATAACGCTTTGGAAGAAGTTGCTAAAATCTATCCATGCCAGAAAACCTTGCATGTACTAAAAGACCTACTTTAAGTGATCTAGCAATCAAGCCAAAAGAAAACCTATACTTGGTGCAAGGATGGCAGAGATATCTATGTTGTGCAATCCAGTGTTGCCCCTTCTTTCTTTCCTGCTACACTTACTTAATACTGATCCAACAAAAGTTATACTCTAGATAAACATCAGGATTTAAAGTAGAAACAAGAAGTTACATGTCTACTGCAGCAGCTGAAGCACTTCCTCTTTTCAACTCAAAAACCTTGCAGTGGTTTTTTTAAATTGAAAGCAACAGAAATAACATCACAGCCACAAGTAACAGCAGCGTGTTGAAAAGACGTCAGCGCAATGTTGATACAGACAGCGGAGAAGACCAAGTGGTGTTGCTATCTATCATTTACAAGTGAGATGGTTTAGTTGCTGTGTTACAGATATGCTGATAGTTGACGCAACCAAACCCTTTAAATATGGTACTTTCTCTCTCCTCCATTGTTTGGTAAACACATGCAGAGCCACATGTTTGAAACGAGAAGATGGCACAGCTAAGGGTGGAGACAATCTTTAACGCTGAACCAAAAAGTAAACAATCTCAGGTAACACCACAGCATCAAGATGCAGAGCTGAGCAAAGTGTAGAGGTAATCACCATCACATAAACAGTGATTTTACAGTGTAAATTACAGTGTATTTTGATTGCTAGATGTCATGTACTACATCCAGATATCACCTTGGAAACTTATCTATACTTAAAAATAAAAACAAATAAACTCAGACATATTAATTATCCTAATTCTGTACACAATATATTAGTCAGAACTTTCCCACAGCACATTCTACTCTCATTAAATCCCCCAATAAGGATGTCCTCTGGCGGTGGTGCTAAACTTGAATCATTTTCACACTCACCTAGGCCTAGTAGGTTCACAGAGGGTTCTGCAGTCTTAGCAGGGCTGATTTTGGGAACTGGCTTGGACTCTTCACTCTTTAAAAAAAATGAAAGGGTTGTAAAATTCAAAAGCAGAACAAACTTAGTGTGGATAAGAAAACAATGCTAAAGGGCATATTGAGACAGGTTTGTTATTACTGGAATACATGCGAGACTTACCTTGGTGTAAGATGACACTTTGCTTCCTCTGTCGGGCTCCCTTTCTTTCTTACTATCTTTTGGCTGATAAAAAAAAGAATAAAAGAAAGAAGAATGAGTGAGTACAAAACATTATGAAGATCTAGATCAGAATACTTTATTATTAACTAAGGAAATTATGTGGGTTACATTTGCTCCAAGAACAGACTAAACTTAGAAAATAGTACAATAAATGAATAATTTCATGAAATGTTTAGTCGATACATACACTGGTGCCATTGGTCACATTCTTGCTGTAGTATTTCTTCTTCTCATATTTATCCCTGATGAAGAATTCCACTGCTCTGAGGTAAGGGTTAAGAGAAAAATGTAACTCCAAGAAAAGGGAAAAAACGGTTAAACATATGCTGCATGGCACTTTTTTGTTACATTTGTGGATTTGCTCTAAGCGAAGGATACTGGTCTGTTTGAGGTCTTCTAAAGCTATCTGGAAGGTTGGCCTCATAAAGCCGCCTGGCCTTGGTATTACCCATGTCCTGTATACTCTGAAGAGAAGACAAAGATGTAAACAAAATGGATAATGTTAGGATACAGTGTTTCATTGGGGCAATCAATTGACTAAACACATGATAGGTTCGCTCATAACAAATATGGCACAACAGATAAAAATGGGTGTACAATACCTTATGTGGCACTTTTCAGATATGAGAAAATAGCCCCCAAGTGATAAGCCAACTTATGCAGTTTAACTGAATAGTTTATATCGTTAAGGTTAAAAATACTGCAATCAGTTTTGGTTTTAGTCATTGACTGAGGTTTGACACCAATATTTCTTCAATATTCCTGGTAATTAAGTATTTAACAACACAAGCCTGGATATTTTGAAGCTGTCATTAAAATGTCAACTAGTTGTTAGTATGACAGCAAGTTCACTTGTACAGTAATTTGCAGTTTAAAAAGTGGTTATTAAGGTAAATTCTAAATGACATAAATGAAGGGTATTGATAGTCCTGATGACAGTGCATAATGAAAATTAAAGCTTGACCCACATTACGGACAAGAAATGATGTCTTTAGCCACTGAACAGAATTTCCTGTTTTTGTGTCTGGCCAAGTTTCCTGAAGTGCAAATGAAAAATCAGCAATATTTTAACAGCTCTGAACCATCAAGGAAGGTTACATTTAGTGGAGAACACATATGCCCAATCAAAAAAAAAACATTTCACAGTTTCTAACCATATTTATGCTTACTGTACATAAAAAAGGATTAGAGAGCCAATAGTGGAATACTTGACAAAGACATTTAAATATCACATTTAAAAAAGGAGAAATGCATTCAGTTCTTGTGTTCATTTACATTTTCTTCTTTATTTATTTTCAGTGTATAGAAGTTATGGTACACCTTTAAGCTGTTTTGCATTTTTTGTATTCATGTTGTGCCAGTAAGCAAATCAGTCCAAAGAGGGACTTAGACCCAGAGTCCCTTGACCTCTCAGCCCCCAGGGCTACTGCCCGGTAGGTCAGTTCAGTAATGCACACAGGAAAAGTGGAAAAACAAGAAATCAGTACCTGGATTTGTTCTGTTGTCCATTGGTCCAGGTTGACTGATTTCACTCTGGATATGTGCACTCCCAGGTTCCTGTGGATGCCAGCACATCGGATGCAGATAAATACCCCCAGATTCCAGGATGCCCATCTTGGACCTGTTAATGACAGTTAAACCCAGTTTGGGAGGTGAAGATACAAAAATGCCGGAAGAAACACTCAAACATGCTAGTCTTTGTTGTGACTTGAAACGTAGGATGCAAGTTCTACATTCTTTGTCAATGATCTAATTTAAAAAAAAAGTTGGCTGAAGTTTCTTAGAAAGACCTGACACAGTTTGTTTACCGCTTGCAAATCCCGGTAACTAAGCAAACGGCGACGAGGGAGAAACCCTGTGGGGAGCTTATGTAGCTTTAGAGAAGTTAGCATGCTGGTTAACCACTTAGTTTAGCTTAAAGGGAAGAATGTCAGGTGACTAGCTTGGGCCAGTTAGCTAAGCTAAGCTAAGAAGCGCGGATGTTATACTGTTAGTTACCGTTACTGTTTGATTCTGAGTGAAACTGCTAACTTTGTACAGTTAAACAATAAAATCGCCGACAAAACGAACACCGCACCTTTCGCCTCGCAGTCGGCGCAGTACTTGTTGTCTTCCTCTCTCAGCATTTTGGACAGGATGGCCTGGTGCTGTTCGTTGAGTTTTTGGGCCTTCTCTCTCTCCGAGCGTGTCGCCATGCTGTCGGCTTTGATCGGGCAATCTTAATTAAAAGAATTCTAATTTATTCAGTGGTCAATCGAGAAAAGTTTCCGATAAAATAGCATAATCAGAGGTATGATCGCCTCCGACTGGGATATGAAAACACCCGGAACCGGAATCGCTTCTCCGCCCACAGGTATTCTATAGCTGACGCGGCGGCCTCACTGGATTGGATGGGAGGCGTGACGTTGAATGACGCAGAACGTTTCTGACGAAATAATTCTAACATTTCCGCCAAGAAACTGGAAGCTTAGCCTTAAAAGCAAGGCCCTAAACAAATCTCTGCAATTAAAGAAAATAAACACAAAAAACCGTCTAAGTATTTTAAGTACTTGGTAGCTGAAACCATCGATCATTGCATATACAGGGAGTGCAGAATTATTAGGCAAGTTGTATTTTTGAGGAATAATTTTATTATTGAACAACAACCATGTTCCCAATGAACTCAAAAAACTCATTAATATCAAAGCTGAATGTTTTTGGAAGTAGTTTTTAGTTTGTTTTTAGTTTTAGCTATTTTAGGGGGATATCTGTGTGTGCAGGTGACTATTACTGTGCATAATTATTAGGCAACTTAACAAAAAACAAATATATACCCATTTCAATTATTTATTTTTACCAGTGAAACCAATATAACATCTCCACATTCACAAATATACATTTCTGACATTCAAAAACAAAACAAAAACAAATCAGCGACCAATATAGCCACCTTTCTTTGCAAGGACACTCAAAAGCCTGCCATCCATGGATTCTGTCAGTGTTTTGATCTGTTCACCATCAACATTGCGTGCAGCAGCAACCACAGCCTCCCAGACACTGTTCAGAGAGGTGTACTGTTTTCCCTCCTTGTAAATCTCACATTTGATGATGGACCACAGGTTCTCAATGGGGTTCAGATCAGGTGAACAAGGTGGCCATGTCATTAGTTTTTCTTCTTTTATACCCTTTCTTGCCAGCCACGCTGTGGAGTACTTGGACGCGTGTGATGGAGCATTGTCCTGCATGAAAATCATGTTTTTCTTGAAGGATGCAGACTTCTTCCTGTACCACTGCTTGAAGAAGGTGTCTTCCAGAAACTGGCAGTAGGACTGGGAGTTGAGCTTGACTCCATCCTCAACCCGAAAAGGCCCCACAAGCTCATCTTTGATGATACCAGCCCAAACCAGTACTCCACCTCCACCTTGCTGGCGTCTGAGTCGGACTGGAGCTCTCTGCCCTTTACCAATCCAGCCACGGGCCCATCCATCTGGCCCATCAAGACTCACTCTCATTTCATCAGTCCATAAAACCTTAGAAAAACCAGTCTTGAGATATTTCTTGGCCCAGTCTTGACGTTTCAGCTTGTGTGTCTTGTTCAGTGGTGGTCGTCTTTCAGCCTTTCTTACCTTGGCCATGTCTCTGAGTATTGCACACCTTGTGCTTTTGGGCACTCCAGTGATGTTGCAGCTCTGAAATATGGCCAAACTGGTGGCAAGTGGCATCTTGGCAGCTGCACGCTTGACTTTTCTCAGTTCATGGGCAGTTATTTTGCGCCTTGGTTTTTCCACACGCTTCTTGCGACCCTGTTGACTATTTTGAATGAAACGCTTGATTGTTCGATGATCACGCTTCAGAAGCTTTGCAATTTTGAGACTGCTGCATCCCTCTGCAAGATATCTCACTATTTTAGACTTTTCTGAGCCTGTCAAGTCCTTCTTTTGACCCATTTTGCCAAAGGAAAGGACGTTGCCTAATAATTATGCACACCTGATATAGGGTGTTGATGTCATTAGACCACACCCCTTCTCATTACAGAGATGCACATCACCTAATATGCTTAATTGGTAGTAGGCTTTCGAGCCTATACAGCTTGGAGTAAGACAACATGCATGAAGAGGATGATGTGGACAAAATACTCATTTGCCTAATAATTCTGCACTCCCTGTATTTTGTGGAATATCTGCACGATTTCACTTTGTCAATTCGTATTTTATTTTCTGTACATTGTTTGTAAGTACAAACATAGTTTTAAACATGATTAAATGATCACCTCACTAAAACATTTACATTATGCTAGTTGTTTTCGTACAACAGTATGAAGATACCCAGAGATAATTTCTTTGGAACAATAATTACATAGCAACACCCACATCTAAAGTTTCCACAATTTATTAAACTATGGACAAGAAAATATATAAACACACACACACACACACACACACACACACACACACACACACACACACACACACACACACCATTACTGAACATATTTTCCTAATTTTCAAACATAATAGAAAACTGGTAAATGAAACCAAAATTAAGATTAATTTAAATTTATGCTGATAAATATGAATTCTCATGAAAAACAGACATACACATGGGATTTCTAGAAACACATACTTTGGATAAAACACTCATACATTTGAATAACATTTGAATATGTAAAAATAGAACTAGAAAAATAGGTGCGCTTACAAGACATTTTATCTAAACAGTATTTAAGAAGTCTAAATAGACAACCATAAAAAAGTATCTACATAGAAATGTTACACATGCATTTAGTAAATTCAGAAACACCCTAGCATCACTGTTTCTCCACCATGGACTTCCTACTAGCTTACAAAAACATGCATAATGATTTCCCTGCACAAGCAGACTCAGTTTCAGCACAGTGCTTTAGATTTTTAATGCACCAGTGCTTCAGAAAAAGGTTTCCAAGCGGATCTTAAAGTTATTCTCATGGTGTCTCACTGCAATTCCATAACGGAGCAGCATTTCTACATACGGTGGCCAGAATGTGTCATCTATCGCCACATAGGGGTCGTGCGGTGTGTTCAGAGCCTTGTTCATGAGAATCTGCAGGTTTATAAAAAGGGAGATGAAGACCAGGCTGAAGCATATTTGCGGTAAAGGTACAAGTTTAAACAGTTTTATAAGTTTAGAGTTTTATTTTGCCTTTACTTCCTTTACTTATTGAAGGAATAGGTGATGGCCACTAACAAAAATATAGGATATTTACATGATTATCAAGAACAGAAACATTCGATCACAGAACAAGTTAAAAAGAAAAAAAAAGAAAATCATAAAAGCTGCTCTCAGGTCTAAAGGTTAAGTTGATATCATGCCTTTTGGTACACATCAGCTTTTGCTGCCACGGGTGATCATTACTGTGAATCGATTAATCACTACACTCTCGCTTTTATAGCACTTACGTCAGCCTTTTTGTCCTTTTACTTTGATAAACAAAAAGCAACATGACACACCCACACAGTCCACATGCGTCAGACCTGCTGCTTTCTTTGCACTTGTGTGGTTAAAATAGGGCCTTAAACAGCATCTCTATAGAAAATGTAACATTAATTCATTTCCAGTTCCACCACAGCCAACAAACGTAGGGCTAATTTATATTTGACTTGTCGACATAAGAAATATGCAGCTGTTAATAATTAAACACATATTTATTCTACTATAATAGGTCAAATATCTGTTTTGTTAAATGGCTCTCCTATGTGCATACCTCAAAAGGCATCCACCTGAACAGCGTTAACAACACTGATGCTACCATCAAGCATTGTCCCAAGAAAAGTAGCCATTAAGAAATGACTCATAGCTAAAGAACCACATCTCTTAGGATGTGTTTTCCATAAAAGTTGGTGGAGTGCCAGCTCTTTCGTCAAGGTTGATAACTGGGGGGGTTTATCAGAGATAATAAAATTATCTTCAGCAAAATCTATCATTTATCTCAATATCCAGGATACTTTTCAGTCTCATACAAAAGTGTCAGTGGTTGATGTGAAAAAAGGAAACACTATGTGTGAAGCTATCTTCAAAACAGAAGTATTTCAAATATTGGGATGAAAATTTAGGTTTTTTTTCCTGATCAATGTTTTACTACTCCATTCCCTAATGTAATTCACCCCACCTTGAACTCATCTTCCACTCCTACCGCACACCTCACCAAGGTCTGGCTGTTATCGTACATGTCTGGCACCAGCCTCACATGACTTCCTCATGCTGTACCACACTTCCTCTCTTGGCACCCTATCATACCCTGTTTGTAGATATACAAACACACAGTACAACTCCTTTCGACCTTCAATATTTCTCCATTAATACTATAAAAGCAAACATTGACTCTGTAGTGCTATTTCTGAGCAAGGAGCCATGCTGCTGCTCACCAATCATCTCCTCTCTTCTCAACCTAGTTTCGAAAACACTTTCCCATATCTTCAAGGTATGCCTCATCAACTTTATCCCTCTATAATTGCTACAGAGATGCACATCACCCTTGTACTTGAAAATCTGTACTTCATTCCTCAGGGATCCTCTTACTCTTCAGGATTGTGTTTTCTCATTTTCTTCATTCATGAGCTCCTTCAGGCGCTCACCACACTCTCTTCAATTGTTAGCACATTTCCATTTCTGTGATAACGTCTTACATATCACATCACATGCTTCATACAAGTCATTTTCACCTTTCTTAGTGTCCAGCCTCATATATAACTCAAGCCTTGTACTTTGCCACTTCTCTCATTGTTAACCTCCCAGCACTCATCCATTTTCTTCATCTCCCAGACTATCCCACTTTTTCTTTGCTAACCTCTGCATTTGAACAGATTTTTTTTACTTCCTTCTTCCAAAACCAAGTGTCCTTGTCCTTTTTCTTCTGCCCAGAGGATACCCTTTGGGCAGTTTGCCCCAGAACATTAGCTCAACTTTGCCAGCCATCTGGCAACACTTCCGTACCACTGACAGCCTGCCTCAACCCCTTCCTGCACTCTCCACAACATTCTTCCTTCTTCAACTTCAACTTCCCTTCACTCGCTTCCTCTTCTTCATGCCCAAAGTCATCATACAGACTACCATCCAATGCTGCCAAGCTACATTCTCTCCTGACACCAACACAGGGGGCCTCTATGCGGTCCATCTTTCCTTTCACATTTCTCTCCTCAATATCAAACCTCATCACCTGTTTCATTCACCTACCTGTCCAAAGCCAAATACTGAGATTTTTTTTGATTACATAAAAAAACTTGAGTTAAACAGTTCGTTTTTTTGTATGAGAAAACTCACCTCCAGAATTTCATTGAGTGAAATCAAGTTTTCATGAATCTCATGAGGAACGTTCTGAAAATTAAGATAAAAGACTGTAAGGTGCAATGAATTCATAATAAGGCACTTTTCACATGCAAAGCCATAATCTACACCTTCTTCTTCTTGTTTGTACTGGAATCCTCCTGAGGGAGAGGAACGTGCTTCTCCAGGATGTACGCCAAGCTCTCCATCAGCCTTTCCTGGTAGACCTTCATTTTCTGTATTTTTTCCTTGATGTCCTGCAGTATCCTGTAGAATGCATGCACATGCATCAACATTTCACTCTTCTTCTAAGTTTATAAGATTTATTTTTCTACTTTTAAGATTAGGCTTAAAATTTTCCTTTTTGCTAAAGCATATAGTTAGGGCTGGATCAGGTGATCCTGAATGCTCTCTTAGTTATGCTGCAATAGACGTAGGATGCTGGGAGATTCCCATGATGCATTGAGCATTTCCTTTTCAGTCACCTTTCTCACTCACTATGTGTTAATAGACCTCTCTGCAATGAATCATACTTGTTATTAACCTCTGGCTCTCTTCCACAGCATGCCTTTTTTCCTGTTTTCCTTCTCTCACCCCAACCGGTTGCAGCAGATGGCCCCGCCCCTCCCCGAGCCTGGTTCTGCCGGAGGTTTCTTCCTGTTAAAAGGGAGTTTTTCCTTCTCACTGTCGCCAAAGTGCTTGCTCATAGGGGGTCATACGATTGTTGGGTTTTTTTCTGTATGTATTAGTGTAGGGTCTACCTTATAATATAAAGCACTTTGAGGCGACTGCTGTTGTGATTTGGCGCTGTATAAATAAAATTTCATTCAACTGAATTAATTTATATTACCCTTGAAGCATTTCTGTTTTCTGCTCTATTCTGTGTAAATAAACACCTGATCCCTTTTGGTTTAGTGTGACGCTGCCATCCTACTCACGTATGTTCTGACAACTTCTCCTTTTCAATTTGAAGTCGTTCACTGTGACCACTGGCAGCAGCCAGCACCTGTTTCTTCTCCTCCAGCCATTTTAGCTCACTAACAACAAACACACAAGCATCACATTTTCACAACTATACACAAAGTATAGCAAAGGGAAAGTCTCTGGATGGTCTCCTTCATCCAATCCTGAAAGGCATCCATAAAACCAGAAGAAGGACAGTAAATAATGTAATATGTACAGTGTAACAAAAGTGTTACATACAGTTCCTTAGTCTCTTTCAGTTTGTCTCTTTTGGCTTCAAAACAGGAAGCAACCATCTCAAGTTCAGAGCACAGCTTGTGCATCTATGGAAAAAGTAAAGATTACATAAAGTGAGTGATGCATGTAAATGAGCAAAAGCAATAGTTCACTGTTTAACTTAACCACACCTCTTCTTTTCCTGCTTCGAGCAAAATCTCAGAATTTTCTGCCAGCACTGCATGAAAAATAAAAAAGGTCAATTGTATTAAAAGATAAAGTACACAACATTTATGATTTCTTTCTTTTTTTTTTTTAGAAACCTGAAATCACCAGTTGACCAGAACTGATAACTTACATTGTGGTTCCACTGTCGACCACTGCTTCAGCTCAGCTTCTGTTGCAATCAGTCTTTTTACTGACTATAGAAGGAAAAACAGTCACGAGGAATAGAAATTACAATGATGAGCCACAGTGAAGCTGTCTGACATAAAAAACAAACAAACACAAAACTCACTTTATCAGCAGCTACTCTTGGTTGCTCCCTGATTTACAAGGAGTCGGCACAGCAGGAAGCTCTACAAATATTTAATCTGGCAGGTTTTTACACCGGATGCCCATCCTGACGCAACTCCAAAGAGATGTGCATCTCCTCCTGGGATCAAGCATGGGATTTTTTGCTTGTTAAGCAAATGTGTAAACTACTACACTATGGAGCCAAGGGTGCATTTGACCAGGCATGAAATGCTATGTTATTGCCAGCTGGAGTCTCTAACCTCACCATTTAAAGCACACTCAGCTGTTCCTTTTAGTGTTGCCACTGCTGATGCTCACAATGTTTACATTTTTTTACTGCTTGAATAGCACTAATGAGCTGTTTATGACTATACAAACTATTAAAACTAATTGCTCTTTTTGTAACGTATCTTGCCTCTGTAAACACCTTTCACATACAACATGTTTATGATTAATGCTAATTTTGAGCATCAACGGAAACCAAAAGTGCCATCTTGGCCTCTTCATTAAGTCATTTTATGCAAAATTCATATGTCCTGTAACCATGATACATGTAAAAGATGTTAATATTAATGATGCAAAGATTGTGAAATTCTGGGCTGGTAGCTGCTTGAAATTTGCAGTATGGCTGATGATTAATCCAATGTTTTGTTGGCATTTTCTATTATTTAGTTTTTGTTGTTCATTTTCTTGTTTGTGTTGGGAAAATAAAGAAACCTCTTTGAATGATCGCGTACAAAGACAAATTTGATGCTGTAATGTAATGGCTGCAATTGATTAAGATATTTTATTTGCTGATAGGCCAAAGGAACCCACTGACGTAACCATCATCCAATTAATCAGCACACACGTAAAGAAATGCCAGAGGTGTAACAATTTTGAAACTCAGACCAAAACCGCAACAAAAGAGAGTTTGCAATACTTTATCACAGTTCCAATTTACAATACCAACTACGAGCCAAAAGCTCCTAATTGTTCCTAATACACGGACATCAGGCTATTAGGAGAATCAGAAGCTACTGGAGCCTAAATAAAGTAGGCAAGAGTATTACTATGGAGATTAGCATGGTTTATCTGGTGAAAATTGTAATGTTTATGCATCATTCAGGTAACAAACTGGAATTACTCACATATCGGGTCTGTGATGGAGTATATACTTTTTTTTTCTTACAGTTATTTTCTACCACATTTAAAAAAAACTGACAAATGTTAAAAACCATGTTAAAAAAGATATGAATTTTCTCAGATATTTAAAATTAAGGATTTCCACATTTTTTCTGTAACATTAACCTCCTAGGACCTGGCGTCCACATATGTGGACATCACATTTTCGGTTGTCTAGACCACAATTCTAAATTTTGCTCTACAAGGGCCTGATGTCCACTTACGAGGACATTATATTGCCACTGTCCTATTGAAATTTAATTTGAACGTCCTCATATGTGGATATCAGGTCCTTGCAGAGAAAATCAGGTAAAAAGATAATTCTTTGTTTTTACATTCATCAGGTCCCAATCAGCCCAAATAGCAAAGAGAAAGAGGTTGGATCTTAGGAGGTTAAAGCAGCGAAAGCAATGAACAAGTGAACATTTGGAAACAATCATCTCACCTGTTCTTGAGGATTCTCACAAAAATCTGGCTCACACAGTATAATCTCATTCTGAAGCTGTAAGACAAACACAGTTTATCATTTTACCCATTTATCACAAAGTGTGTGACAAGGGGCTAGAGATAAAGTATCTACACATTTACATATGTGATGTGGTCAGATTTTGGTTGGTTCTAGTTTACTAGCCTAGTCAACTATTTTGATTCTCAGAAGAAATGTGGTTCAAGAAAAAGATCTCTGAATGCATCGACACTGAAACCTAATGATGATTACCTGAAAGAACCAAATCTAAGATAAAAAAAACAAAACAGGTAAGAGTGTTAACAGCTAAACAACAGAGCATAGGCCTATCATATAAGACTATGGAAAAAATATTTAGTTTCTATTCATAGTATTTTTCTAATTATACAAGAAAGTGGAAAAATGTACTGAATTATAATGTAGTAACTCTGAACAAATTTTGCCAAAACCTTAACTTGCATATCTTGATGCATGCTCAGTCAACCAGTTAAGAAAATGTAGTTTTTAGCAGAACTGTTTCATCATTAATCCAAGTGACTTCTTCAAGAACAGAATCAACTTTTTGAATCTTATGTAGAAACATTTGTGTGAAAATAAAAGTGGGAAAAAAATCATATCAACTTCAGTAATATATTTCTCACGTTGTACCACCTCTTGGTCACCCCACTTGTTGCAGTAGCTCCATACTATCCCAATCCCCCCAAAACAATATGTATGGTAAGACAAAAAGTTTTTGGACACACTGGATTCACATGTACCTTTTCCAGCTGCGCAAACTGCTCCTCACAAATGTCCAGCAGCTCAGATTGGGCGGCCTCTGACAGCTGCGCTGCTGCCCGACCGTCTGCCTGAACACGTAAACAACAAAGACGCAGATTCGTGTACGTTTTAATCTAAAGAAAAACTGGAGCGGTGCAAGTAGGTACAATTTCTTCTAGAGCTTGTTAGCTACAGGCTAAGGTGAAAAGTTGAATGTACGTAAACACACGTTAGCAAGGCATGTAAACATTATATAATATCGTGCGTTATATTAAGCACGTGTAAATGACGAGAGTTTTTTTTTTAGACGACGATCAGTCTTACCATGTTTAACAACAGTTCCCTACTTCACGGACCACAACACTAGACGCTACTCGCTTTTCAAAATACCGCCAACTTTGATGACGTATCATCCGCGACAGAGAGGATGTTGGTGAGCGCCATTGTTGCGCTAAAATGCGCAAGCTTGTTAAAACGTTTGTAAACGAGTTTTTGCATAGTTTTAGATCCCACCAGGTATCCGTCTTCCCACATGAAAGCAAGGGTAAGTACTGAAACATCTTTACAGAGCCATGAACACCGAGGGGCTGTTTTTCCCTCTTTAATAGAAAAAAAATACATAAAAAGTCTAAACCCTACAGACTATCAACCAAAGCAAAAATAAATTATATGGTAAAATTGGTTAAAAAACAAAGTATTGAATAATGACGAATTCAAATAAATTTAAAAAAAAAAGGTTAATTATTGATTAAACGTGTCCCAAAGGAGGGCCACATATTTTAGAGGGAAAACATTTAGATAGACGCTTATTTATTGCTTACTTATTTTATTAACTCCTTCTCAGTGACAACATCAAATTGCCACTGGGCCGCTGACACGATTATGTAGGATCAACTCAGAAAAAACTGATTAGACCGTTAGATACAATGGGCTGTTTAAGTGTTGATTGTCTCAGAACTCTTGCCACAGGAGTTGATGTTTAGCATTTGATCATAATGAGTATATAGAGATTGCTAAGATGGGCAATGGCAGTACCTGATGTTGAATATGGTTCATAAAACTGCACGGTAACAGGCCTGACATGTGAAATTTTACTATATATATATATATATATATATATATATATATATCATTTATAATCTCTGTTCTAATGTCAGATAAAATGCTGACATATTGAAAAACAAACTAAATGTTTATGAAAAAGCATTTTTAGTTACTCTAACTGCCGAACTTACCTATATATGTTAGAACAGTTGTGTTTATCAGATATTCTAATGGTTCCTCTTAATAAATGTGTTTATATTATTAATGTATTTAATACTATTTTAATATTTTCATTTATTTCATATATAGTAAATATATTTTTCATTATTCTAAATGTGTTTATATATGTGATGTGTGTTCACATGTGCTCGATTATGTTCTTATGTGCATACAAACACTAACTAACATGTACACGTGAAAATAGTCATATACACATGAGATCACAGACACTGAAAAGAGAGAGGCTGAAAAAGAAATGGTGATAAAGAAGTGATAAATGTGAAAAACGCCAGGTAAAGTAGCGTGAAACTAGTCATTACAGCATATTAACAAGAAAACAACAGAAAGCATGTCTGGTTGTGAAAGGCCAAGAAATACAGTCTGTGTGTAGTGAGAGGATGAGGATGAGGTGATTGTTACATTTTTGATGAAACCAAAGGTTTAATGTTATTCACATGCAATGTTGAATTATTGCACGTGGTCTAAAATACCCAAGTTCACACTACATAAAATATCCAGTATTATACAATTTAAATATGACAGTTAGCACTTTTCATAGGTTCATATCTTGACTTTTACTTAAGCACCGCTTGACCTGCCCAATTAGTACGAATACCATTCATTAACCCACAACCATACTTGTTATACTTGAGTGCTACACTTGTGGATTTTCACTTTATGTATGCATTTGAAAGAATGACTTATACCTGAGGTATTTCTATTTTGAAAATATTAAAAGATCAACACTCATTCTTTCAACACGCAAGGCGTGTGTAGTATTAATATCATTCATTATTCCAAGAGCATGTCAGGGTAGAAACTCATTAGATGGATTTTTACAAGGTGAAGATGTAGTAAGACTGCAGGAAATGAGGATGATTTCATGCAAGTGTACGAAGTAAAACAAGTAATCTGTTATTATCCTCAATATGGCATCATTAGCTCTTTAGTAAGTCTGATAAGAGATATTCACTGAAAGAAAGGCTTAGAGAAATGAGAAAGAGTCAATAAGATGTAGGAATCAAGTTATTAAATTCATACTCATCTAATCAAGAAATTACTATTTTTATGTTATTAGTTATTTATTTTATTTTTATTTTTAAAAAAACAACAACACAATTTTCTTAAGGACGATGGAGGTACATACTCAATATCTGCTTCCTTTTAAATCTTGCTTTATGTCTTTTTACATACTGTTTACCATTACGATTACATTCCACCTCTAATTTTATGTTTTCATTACCAGTCTTGTACGAACTGTTCCACCAGCCTGATATTGATCGTTCAAATAAAGCAATCTAAAAATATGTATCATATTTGATAATTCAGTCGCAGCTTTATAATATACAACCACTCTCATACACACACTCTTTCATACACACACAGACACATTACACACAGCATGGCTGGTTTGCTGCTCAGTGAAGTGCAGGTCACTATCCCGTTGACACCAGCAGGTGTCTCTGTTTGTCTCAGAAGCTAAGCTGGAGCTGGCTGCAGCTTGTAGCTTGTCATCAGCTACACTTTTTTTTAAAGGATGGCTTAAATTGGCATGTAACGGTATGGATAGTAAGTTTGTTTGTTTTGCTTTTGTTTTCCTTTTTGTTCACCCAAATGTATTTTGACCTCATATGATTAAATGATGAGATATTTACAATTGGATGAGCTTCCAGATGACTTTAGTGAAAATGCACTTTATTCACCTTTTTTCCCCCCACTTGTAGTTTTTCATGCTTTGTTCTGTGCACCACACAGAAATCATCAATACATGTGCTAAATAACTCCCACCTGAGGCCACAGATCTAACATTTTCTTTACTTTATGCTTCATCTTTCCTTCAGGGACATATATTCATGTGCTGCTAATGGATTTTATGATTTTTTTTAATGTGTAGAGGAGTTTCTTTACAGCATTGTTTCTGCTTAAAAAATCCGTTCTAAATAGTATAAGTAGATGCTGTTGGAACATAATCTATATTAATTTTAGACTTCAACCACCACCATCGCTAGTTGAAGAAAAGCTCCAAAGTAAACACTTCATGAATCATTGAATTTAATAACTCCTACATTTTTTTCAGGTAAAGCGGTCTACATAGTTTATAATTTATCTACCTGCAGACTTCTGATTACCTTTTAGATGAGTCACAGCACTTAACTATAATTGCAAAACATTTTTGAAATTATCCTTTCTCCACCATAAATCATTCACCTGTGATCTGAAACAGCCTTCTGAAAACCCAGCCTTGTGGCAATATGTAAAAATCTTTATTATTCTAATTTTATTCTAATTTTAAGAATCCAAAATGTATAAAATGCAGTACTTGATGCAACACTTTTCTTCTCTGCCACCCACGTCTCCCATTCTTGTTTATTTATAAAGCACAGCAGCGCAAAGGTTTTGTTTTTTCCCCACTTTGAGTTAATGTATCTGTATATTTGTTGCAAAACTCTGTATTAGCAATTTAGTCCAAATAAGCCGACTGACTCTATCTGATTATAGTACAGTGGACAAACAGCAGAAGATAAGTCAGACCAAATATAGTTGATGTTTTCTTGCTACATCCCCGATTTCACACAGCCTTGATTATTTGAATGATCAACTAGAATTTGATTAATATGCAAATTTCTGAACAAACCGTTCCATTTGAGCCTTCAGCGCAGCCTAATTAATCAACAGTTAAAGGAAATTAATACATACATCAATTCTGTCAGGAACATGCTTAGTTCAATCGCCCGTAAAATTGAAGTTTGAAGTATTAACTGGCTCCACAGGAAGGCTATGATTAAAACTCTACATTTTGGCTCTATTTAGATATATAGAGTCATTTAATTCGAGCCAAATATCAGGTCATTTACAGATCTCCTTTTTAATACTTATTCATCATCAACAACAACAACAACAACAACAACAACAACAATAATAATAATAATAATAATAATAATAATAATGCATTCAAGGATTATTTGAAGCCTATGGATTCAAATAATTAATTTAAATAATCAAACAATAGATTTAAAAACCTTTTTCTTCTAAGTTTGTGCCATATTTTTAAATGAGAACAAGGTCGTAAACATTAAACAATTTAATTTCAGTGCTCTCTTTGCTGTCACCTGACTATTCCCTCAAATATGAGTGTACACTTTGCCCCTGACACTGTTTTCCACAAGGTGCAAATAATAAAGGAGAGAGTATAAAAAGGGGAGGGGAAGAGATGAAAAGAGAGAGGGCTGTACTATTGTTTCAGTAGGGACTCATGCATCAAACTTCAATTTTCCGGACGATTGAAGTAGTGATTTTTTCTATCTTGAAGTGAAATACTGAAATACACTTAAGACCTCCAGATTAATTACCACGAAGTGGTCCCTCAGACTGTAGTATTACTTATCACCGGGCCCGCCTGACAACCCCTCATAAAATAAGCAAGTGAAATCCATAAACTTACCTGCCTTAACACTCTCTCCCTTCATAAATATGCTTGATTCAGAATAGGCTCCAGAGCACGCACATAGGCACCCGCCACCCTCCCAGCACACACACACACACACACACACACACACACACATACATACACAAAATAAATTAAAGACTGACATGTTCATATTTGCAGATCAATTTTCAGAATAATTGAACTGAATTGATTTTTTTCTTTTGGAGGTACTTTTCAATTGAAGTGTTATCTAGAATTTAAACCTTGATAAATACTATGTACACCACCTTACTGCCTTATTTTGTATGTATAAAGTGCACATAATCATTTTATAAATAATTTATAAAACAATATAATGCAGTTGTAATAATATTCTGTGAATTTTACAGTACAATATTTGCCAGCAATTAAAATTTCTTCTTTTGTGCATATTCTGTGTTATAATCAGCGTGTTTATTAGGCTGCAAGTTAATATCAGTTTATATATCAGCTTCCAGTTAGTCCACTTGAGCTGTTATACTAATAAACACATGTATTTGCTCCCTGTTATAAACCGTACTATTTATAAATGCAGTATAAGGGCATTAAAGAAAATTTTAGGCTAATGATTTTTTTTAAAGACTCTAATTTATCTACAGAGAATTTACAAAAGCTTTGGTCACATTAACATCTCCCAGGCCTATAAACTTATTTAGCTTATTTAGGTTGACTTGGTTAAAATAAAAGTAAAATATAAAAAAGCAACCTCTATAAAACATCAACAAGAAGACAGCTCTACTTATCGTTTCTGTTAACAAAGAGGGTTAAATGGGAGTTTGCCTTTTGAGCTTCTCTTCTGGACACTCTTTCTTTCTCACATCACCATGTTTTCAGCTTCATTAAACTCCTTAAAGACAAAAGAAATAAAAAGGCAGACCAAGAAAAAAGAGATGAGAAGAAAACAAACAAAGGACTCCCTAACCAGACTTTGGCATAAATGTCACAGCCCAAACTCTTTATGGCTCCCTACTTAACATTAAAAACACTTCCAACAAAAATCCATTTCTTGTTTAGAAAACGTTCTTGGACAGAAGTCAAACATATTATTCCAAAGCTAAAAAGCGCAGAAAGACAAGCGGCTCTCAAAAAAGGGGCAGTTTCATTGTAATTCATTGACTTGTTCAAAACGCCAAGCAAAGAAAGGGGCTAGACATTAATAGCCGCAGATGCCCTCATGAAGGGAGAGTCTATGTAGGCATTATGGCCTTTGTTCGCACCCAGTTAAACTGTTTAAAAGGAGGGTTAACTCAATCCATCAAATTGTCTGAAATTGTGAGGAAATTTCAAAAACCATATGGCTTCCAAACGTTTGCGTCCTTTTTGTGCGGTGGGACACACTTGTCTCAGTATTGCTGCCTGCGGGGGACCGGCCCTGCTCCTTTGTGGCTCGTCCCATCAGGGAACGCTGCTCATTTGTCCCCACTTTTCATGCTTTACGCTCAAAATTACGGCCCAGTCCCGCAGAACAAAAAAGGTCTATAAAGGCCCGGGGAAACTGGCCCAAAACTTTGTGTTTTTGTGGCTTCCTCGTCTTTTTTTCTCCGGCACCAGATTTGTGTTTCTCACATAAATTTTTGCCACGAATGGAGAAACACGTCTAAGGGTCAAGAAGCCACGATACGCATTTAGGATGTGAAAGGGGATGTGAGATTCCGGGCCACAAAATGTTTAGAGCATCTTAGTAGAAAAGGACACAAAGGAACAAAATAGTAACTCTAAATAGGCCGCTGTTGACGAGCTTACACGCCCAGATTTGGCAAGGGGAGCCGTTTCTAAAATCATTTTTCTTCCCTCAATAAATAAATTAAAAGGGGCTATTATATCCACAACAAAAACCTAAACAATATTTCAAGAACTGCAACATAAAAGAATTATTCAGAAAAGCCATTTTATTCCCATAGTAGCCTATATACATTACAGTCTGTGCATTGGTTTTCAAATAATGTCCTGATTTCAGAAAGGCACTTACAGGTGTACAAAACATAACAAATTTATAACTGTAAATCTATTGTATCCAAACAATAAATCTAAAAAGTAGCTTGTCAAAATCACCGCAATATCAACCGCTGTTTCTCGCCATCGCTCGAGCATTTCCACAAAACACGTTGTAACTGTGAGTGTCCGAGTTTTGCCTTTCCGACCGTCATCATCATCTTCATCATGCACTGCAGCATCGGGACGCAGAATATGAACTGAAGCCAGGGGTTACAGTCAAATGATAATGATAATGTAGAGGAGAAGAGCCGGCAGTGACAAAGTGACTGAATCGCGATTTGGCTCGCAGAGAATACAAAAGCAATTAAATTAAAAAAGTAAAAATAAATAGATAATGATCACAAATCAAATCATGCATTTACGTGCAAAAATATGGAAAACTGGAGCACTTCACTGTGATGTGTGGGGCTATCGGGAAAAGCAATAAAACAATGTGTGTGTGTGTGTGTGTGTGTGTGTGTGTGTGTGTGTGTGTGTGTGTGTGTGTGTGTGTGTGTGTGTGTGTGTGTGTTGGTTTATACTGTAAAAAAATAAGTTACTCATGTCATTTCAGACCATATTGCTTTGATCGAAAGAAGTAACAGTTTGCTAATGAATACATTGTAAAATATCACTGCATAATTCTTGTTCTGTGTTCATGCTTCACTATGAATAGTATCTGTGCCAATATAAAAGTCATTACATTTTGGTACATGTTCCGAGATATGGTATACAATATAAGCAGTAAGTTACAAGTCCTCCGCGGGATTATTTTATCGTCTTTTTGTGTTTCTTGACCTTCAAGCTCCTGGATGCGCCATCAGTCATCCACATCAATCTCCACGTCCTCGTCCTCTGAGCACTCTTTACTAGTTGTGTGGTCTGAGAATGGAGACAGCGGCGACGTCCTCAGTTTCTGAGAGAGCTCGTGCTCCTGCTGGCCTCCCCGCGCGGGGGACTCGGCTCGCGGGTGGCCCAGCGTGCCATTGGCGCATTTCTCCAGGTCCGCCAGTTTGGCGAGCTTGTCCAGTGGGACCTGGCCGATGGCCTTGGCCGACTCCACGTCGGCCTTCATCTCCTCCAGATCCCGTTTTAGCTTGGCCCTCCGGTTCTGAAACCACGTGATCACCTGCGCGTTTGTCAGGCCCAGCTGCTGAGCGATCTGGTCCCGGTCGGCTGGGGACAGGTACTTTTGATACAGGAAGCGCTTTTCCAGTTCATAGATTTGGTGATTGGTGAAAGCCGTCCGAGACTTCCGACGCTTCTTCGGGGTGGTTCGCTGGCCGAACAGAGTCATCCCATCCCGGCCTGTGAGGGAGAGGAGAGGCTGAGTGAAAATCATTGATAGATACAGGTGCAGGGCGTTTTCTGCACTGCTGCAGTATGCGCGTAAAAGTACCCATAACGCAGACATAACAACGAAAATGATGCTGTCTTTGAAACAGAAATGCCTCTCAGTCCTTGTGGGAATAGGTAGACAGTTACAACAATATTACACAGACACCACTGGGAAATACTGAACATCAGACAATTGGTCTTCCTCTTTACACGAGGCCATAAAATTAAAGAAAGGGCTCTGGTGATAAGAGCGGCCCAGGAAAAAATAACGCACCTTTTTTTTTTTAGATATATATGTGAAAAGGAAAATATGCGCACTTAAATTGGAAAAGAGTGTCTCGAGCTATTGAATAAACACGTTTGAGCGAATTTTTGTTGTTTAAAAATCTAGTTCCAGGCGTATTAGTCAAAACGTGTTTGTCGTGCTTTTTTTCATCTTGTAGATTTACCTTCGGCAGCCTGCAAAACGCTGACTTCCAGCCCCTTGAAGGTCTTGCTGGCCAGCTCCTCCAGCGCGCAGAGCGGGGAGGTTTGGGTGAGGAGTCCCCGGTTGGACAGAGGGATGCTGGAGGGACGATGTTTCTCAGAAGACGAAATTAGATGAGCTGTGCCGCAAATTGTATAACTTCGTTTCACAGATGGTTTGTTCAGGATGTCCTCAATGCTGAATGGGGTCAGCGGCTTGTTGGAGTTTGCAGGAGGCGGCAAGTGGTCCAGCGGACTTCGCCTCCTGTTTTCCACTGCATCACATTTGGCGACTTCTTTGGATGTCATCATTGGTTGTACGCAGAGTTTATAGGACTTGGTTGAAGTATTAAGCAGTTACAAACGAGCGAACGTATCGAGGGTAAAAAAGTCACATAACAGTTTGGAGGTAGAAAAAAAAAACAAAGATAAGGAGGGGAGATTGAGGGAAAGAAAATCTTATTCCAAAATGGGATGCGTTCAAAGTGTCGATCCTCGCGAGCAGCAAGTCCGCAGGAGTGAGATGCCTCCCTGAAAATGGCGAGGTCCAAAGAGTTGACGATTACTAACAAGTTATCATTGATTGGTGGGTAATCAATTATCTCCAGTGGCACTTTCGCCCTCTTCCCTTTCACTCTTTGACTATGTTGCAGTCCAGTGCAGGGCTTTTTGCAACTGGGGGTGTCCCATTAATTAGGACGCATGGCTGGAAGGAGGAGGAGCCGGGCGGAATTATAATGCTTTGTGCTCTTATCATCTTTGGTCTAATTTAGTCGTGTGGTGAGATACCAGAATAGGTATATGGGATAAATAAGGGGAAGCTCAGAGAGAGGGAGAGGAAGAAAAAGGAAGAAGGGTTGAGAGACATCAGAATCTTTAGCCAATTTTAACGCTTTAAAAGTTAAGTTCAGCAGCAGGTTTGTTTAAAGTATTTGGACTATTTGGATGGTTAAAAAACAACAAAAAAACAAGTCGACTCAGTTACAGATTCCGCAGCTTTAGTCAGAAGAATACGTTCCTCCCAAAGCGTGGATGATCCTTTGTTTTGTAAAGGTAATGTAGAGCTGGGCTATATATCAGCTCTGATGATACCTCGTCTGGGGCGAGATAGAAGGAGCAGCATGCATCCCTCTCAGCAACGCCAAATCCGGGCCATAACTCAGGCGAAAAGGCTCCTTTTATATCTTCCGAGAAATATTTCATTTCCTCTCAAATCTCCTCGCATCCTCCAGGTTTGACAGAATGGGTTTATTTTGGCACTGGACACAGATCGACGGCAGGGTATTTTGCATAGTGCGGCAAAGTGTTTGTTTTAATTTAGAATTAAACTTCAGATTTTAAATATGTGGTTTTAAAAGGTAAAAAAATAGTTTTTTGTTTCACAATAGTCTGTTTAACTTCTCCTTTAGTCCTTTAAATGAACAAAGTTGAGTTAATTACAAATACATTGCGGATAGGGGAATTTTAAGTCTATTAGTTCTGTCGCTATTAATTGCGTATCATGTTTGTTACAATAAAGAGTATTTATTTACTTTAACAGCTAACGAAGATGCAGTAAATCAGTATCGTGGTGATTATAGATTTCGGTGATGGAAGTGCCTGTAAATTATGACCATATCTAGAATTATGACGGTCGTGGTGCAGAAAGAAAATTAGTACAAGATTGTTGTTTTTTATATTTGGATTTTTATTTTCAGCTGTTTTATTAAATTCTTAGGTGACTGTGTTTTCTAAAATTACCTTATTTTTCTATTTAGGCAGCTTGTATTGCCAGTAAAGGTATATTCAGGTTATCATTTATATCATTTATATATGGCGGTGAAGACAAAAATGTAAACCACGATGAGCAGAAGGAAAAAGAAAAAGAAATTGGATGTGAAATATATATTTTTAAATGAGCCTGCTCCCTTCCTCATCTATTATATTTATATTAAAATAAAATATTTGTTCTTAACAAATTGTGCATTTAAGATTTATTAATTTTTTAAAGATTAAGAGATTTAAAAAAAGAAAAGAAAAACAATGTTAGTTTGCAAAAGACTTTCAATGATGTGACCAGTTTAACTTCACCAGATTGTAAAAAGAAAAAGAAAAGAAATAAAAATCAGGCAGACAGTTTATATTTGCTGCTGGTGGGGGGTAAGATCTAATTTCAGAGGTCACTGTTCTTTAGATCCTTGTTGAAATTTAAGGAGCTATTTTTGAACACATTTTCTTCCAGTTTCTTTTATTTAAACGTAAATATTATAGAGAGACCAATAGATAAAAAAAAAACAATAAAACATTGGCAGCCTAAAAATAATATGTACATGAACTTAAATGCTTTTAAACCAGAGTTTGATTGATGTATGTAATATGAAGGGACATTAGCCATTGCTAACAAACAGACAATGTTGCAATAACCCAGCCAAAAAGAATTAACATTAGATAGTTTTATTATTACTAAAAATATGACCAAAAATCCATTAATGAATTAAATGAAACATGTTTAATTTGTAGGAAATTATATAATTAAGGAAAATATATAGTCACCTTATTTTTTCCACTTTACCTCACATGTGTCTCTTTCTATCCAGCTAAGCTGTGGTGGATCATGGTGTTGGTTCAGTGCTATGCCCTCCTGTTTATTAAAGACAGATATTTGCAGTGGTGTGTCATCATTGCAGTGTCTTGCTTGCCAAGGTCAATGACATGTCCTGCCTCTCGGCTCTCCTTTAGCCGGAGAACTTAATCTCTTAAGTTACTAGACTGTGCAGTGGACATTTCTTGGCAGTACAAACTGCATCAGTGACTGTCCTAAAAATTACTCTATCCACACTTTATGTTCTTATTAGCCAAAACTTAATGTTGGCTTTATAATTTTGATTAGATTGGAATAAATGGTTATTGAATTGATATCTGTAATAAACACTGAAAACATTGGTTTACTGTAATCCAGCAGTATTAGTTTAATGCACTCTGAATATCTTCATCTACTGCTCCTTGACATGTATGAATGCATACAGAATATAATAGCTCTGTTACTTCCCAACCAGGTGTTGATTTAGGCCATCCACACTGCGGTCTGTTAGCTTAAAGTGCCACCCTGCAATATGTGTTAGTGACCTCATGCAGGAGGAGACACAGTGCTCACTGCAGGCTTAGGCTGCGATTAGACAGCTGCAGGGGAAACTGTCCACATTGTAGCCATTTTGTGAGACCCCAAAGACGAGTGTCATGTCTCCCTCGTCTCCCAAAGGCCTGCCAGTTATCTCACATGACACCAGATATAGATACATAGAGAGAGGGAGAGATAACCTGGCTCAAATGTGTCTCTCTGTTTAAAGCATGTACTGTATAAATCACACGTCATTACCAGAGGTCACTCGCTGAGGTACCCTATTGGATGGTTTCATCGCCAGGGCCAGTCTGGTTGGAGGAGAGTGGATTTATCTGGCAGCTGGATCTCTAGAGAGGCAGCCATATTTTATGTGACTAGAGATGTAATAACAGGCCTCTGACAAATCCCCAATGGCCCGGCTTTTCCTGCCTCACAGTGCAGTGCCAGTGCTGCTGGAACAGCAACAGTGGCTCTTAAGCAGCACCATTATCACTATGATACTGCACCGTGTCACTCAGCAGACTGTTGAGTTTCACATGAATTCTATTTAAGGGTGAGGTCTCCCGAATCACCAGTGATATTTAGCTAGTCTAGCGTTCAAGTGTCAAGATTTTCAGATATTTAACACATAAATCTATTGCAGTGTGCAAAATAAAAAACAGCAGCAACAAAAAAACAAACAATACAGTAGTGGCACATGGATGGGTAAAGTGCAACAAGATATATTTCAGAGTGTGATAATAACACATATTTAAAAAAATCTGAATTAAAAACTAAACGTACAAAGCAGTAAAAAGCCTGAATACTCAGCTGAGTGCACGTTTGGTGCGAAAAGCTCGGATGGCCTAATAACACCAGTTACAATGGATAACCTTAACAAATCAGATAAGAGTTTCATATGTTTGTGTAACATAAAGTTCCAAAATTCATCATTATTGCTATCAGTGACATCTCTGAAGTAAACTTCTTATGTATAAAAACAAAGGGTCAGGTACTGTCATTGAAAAAATATGTTGTTGTTAAAAACTAAATAAATTTAAGCTTTGAGTACTACTTTGAGTTGGTTCACAATAATTTAAAATTGTGCATTCAAAATGTTAATTATGGAAATATTGTAAAACATAATTTTGTGATTAAAATTCGTTGGACATTAAAAGGGGCAAAAGAATAATTTTTTTCTGAAATATTTCATTTGCTATTTAATAATATTTTGTCCATAAATGCTAATGTGTCTGTCTAATAAATATGAAAAAATAAAAATGATTTATCTCTGGAAAGTAGAAAAAGTGCAAATTTCAGCAAATGCCCTCAAACTTATGCCAGTAATATAAAGTTACTTTTCTCTACTGGTCAATATTCCAATTAAAAAAAAAAAAAGGGTCAACAGTCCCTTTAAAAATGACAGATTATCAACACACAACCTGCACAAATAAATAAAAAGGAACATAAAATGGGGACAGACACAACAGTCAATAAATTACAAGTCATGGCATTATCCCCGAGGCACGAAAAGAAAAAACAGGTGCACAGTCGCCCAAGAAATATAAGAAGCACAAAAGTTACCCCATGTGGGGTGCATAATGCTGAGTTATTTCCTTCTTCTCTTCTAGAAGAAACCTTCTTAGGGGTCTCTGGCTGTAGTAATACCGAATATTAGCTGGTGTCAGGTGTGCCAGGATTCTTTGTTTACTTACGATGACAATAACAACTGTACCTGGGGCCATAAGATCTGTTTATTGTGTCCTACCTGGTGGAACAGTTGCTCATCTCACACTGCTCTGCCAGCCAGTTACAGAATGGCTGCATGCTCCTGATCGTGCTGGTGTGGTTTGGGGCCTGTACACTTGTTGTTGGCGCAGCCTGAACATAAGCATTTCCTCATTTACAGAAGGCACAATCTGAAACTGCACATATGCGACCATCAGAAACCGTCCATGCCATGCCAGTTTTGACCATTAAACCTCACTGAAAACATGTCTCACCTCATTTTTATTCTTCCTTTCACAATCTGTTCCTTTTTATTTCAAGACAGCTAGTTTTATACTTTTACAGCAAACGCTTTCACACGCTTATTTCCCTTTGCTCCCAGATTCTCAGGCGGCTGATGAATCCCTCCGCTCCACTATGGATGCCATAGACCGGCAGCAGATAGTGCTTCATTTGAATGTTCCTTCTTTCTCATCTACACTTCACCATAAAACACAGTAAGCAGTGATGCTGAAGGATTGTGTTATTTGGAATGGGCAGGGTGGAAAAGATTATTCAAAGCCTTTGGTAATAAAAACTGCCAGAGGAGAACTGGGGAGAATTATGACAACAATCCTGTAGTTTTTGTTTGTGGAGGCTGTTTTTTTCCCTTTTTATACTTATTTGATGCAAAGACTTGCAAAGGAGGATAAAGAGACCTTGAGGTGGAAAACAACCGAAAATCCAATTTGTCATATACACAAGTGTAAATACCAGCTGCATTTCTGTTGATTACTCATATATAACATTGTAAATCAAACTGGATTTTTATGACTTGTTACTTACTGTTTGTTGCTGGCTGCAATCACCTGCTTCACATTTTCTAACCTGTGATCCTTCATCATCAGTGTTATCTGATCACCTCAAGCTTTAACCATTGACGAGAGGTTTATAAATGATGCATAAACACCGGAGCTTATATAATGCAAACACGTATTTATAATATGAGAAGATCACAGGGCCACTCTCATTACATAAAGTGGGTTTGTGTTGTGTTAATTCAATGCCCGCAGGGGCTTTTTCAAGATGGCCGCACGAGACCAAATGCTGACAGGTCAGCTGTTCTTTCCGAGAGGAGGAATGTCTTTCGTTCTCCTCCTCATTCCCTAGTCCTCTTTCACTCCATCCATTGTCAATTATTTTCTTCACTTTTCTCTCCTCTTTCACTGTTCTCTCTGTGAAGTCTCCCTCTCAACACACACATACATATACACACAAACACTGTCTTTGAGTGATGGCCTCTGTCTTTCAATTAGCCTGCAATGGCCCTCTTACAAGGCTGGCGTCTGGCGATTTAGGCCTGCAGCAGATGCTGCTGTGGATTGGCCGTTCATCTGCAGCCTGCAGACTGTATTGAATAGTCATTAGGGTGGAGCTGACTATTCATGACAGAAGAAGTGGCTTTGTGTGGGAGGGAATGCTGCTACATACGGTTATCTTTATTCTCTTGTTCTCTGTGGAGTTTTTACCGTGTTTAAAAAAAGGGGGGCTACTGATTAGCAGGATTAACAGATAATGAGCAAGTGACTCAGTCTGACACTTATCTCTAGTGTGGTTTCTTTTTTTGCGGCTTGTTATATAACTCTGTTCAGAAGAAAAATCAGCAAAAGAAAGGAAAAGAAGAAAAACAGCCACACATAACCCCCTGTTGGGTAGTAGAGCCACGAGCCAGTCTGTTGGATTTGTGCATGATTTGTCGACTCTCAGTGGGTCTGTTCATGAAGCACCTGGCAACCCTGCACAGAGGAATATGGTGGCTGCCATGACCATACACCAACACACACACAACCATATGCCCCCTTTGTCATTCCAATGAGCTCGGACAACATTCACTTTCGCCTCCTTTCAGCTAACACTATCAATACAAACCCCATGTGGAGGGGCCCAGGTCAAGAGGGAGTCTCACTACAAAGTGGCTGCTGACACACACAGAGGCACAAGCAGACACACACACCCATGCACACACATGCATGTAAACATACACACACCCTGGTGCCTCCCTCTGCTCCTCCTCCCCTTCTTCTCCTGAACCCCCGTAGGCTGCACTGAGGAAATGTGAATTAGCTTCATCAATGCAGAGGTTAACATTGCGCAAAGATGATGTTGACCTCTTGTTGTATTCTTGGTGATGTCTTTCTTAGGGCCAAATGCTTATGAATAAAAATGGCGAGGGGAGAGGTTGCCAAAGGGATTTGTCTGATTAATGCCAAAGGAGAACCCCTCAGGGAAAGCCTGGTTAAGCCCAACACCACTGAATCCCCCCCTGCAGTATTATCAATCATAGAGTGGCTCACACGGCGCTGTTATTGTTTTTGCCATAATTGTGTCAGAACAGCTTTCATTTGTCTCTAATGAAAAGTGCCTGCATTTGTCATGCTAATGTGGTGACAGCAGAAATATTACGCGTAGCAACCTATAGCGCTTTGCCAAACATGTACATTAAAATGTGAAACATATGTGTTGCCAGGTTGTGCATGTGCGGTAGAACAATTTAACGTAATTTAAATGTATAATTACAAAGTGCCAATTTACCCAAATAATAATAATTAAAAAAAATCTTCCCACTGATAGTTAATGGTTTCTAGGTGTCAGTAAGACGAACAATAAATCTGTCAGTTTCAGGAAGTGCTTCTTTGGTTGAGTTCCAGTAAAAATTCTTTTGAATATCCAGAAAAATTAGTCAACTGTTTTTACTGGAAATTTAAAAAATATAATTCTGAATAATTCTCGCACCACTTTCCTTTTAAATTTAAGAGAATTTTCTCACATATATAGCGAAACTTGGACATGTGAAACAACTTTTATGGCACAATTTCCTACTACTACTAATAATAAATGATTAATCATTAAAGGTTAAAAGTGTATATATTTCTTAGTATGTATGACAGCTTTATTAAATAATTGCTATGACAGATCCCTCAGAATCAGCACTAATTATATGACCTATTTAAAAAGGCTTTGATGGGCTCTTTTATAATGCGTTAATGGTAATACCATCATTAAGAACATAAACAACAGAAAACCTGAGGCAGCAAAGGTGAGGTAGGTTCTCAACCTTTAACCCCAATATAATTGAAAAACAAGTCTGCATTTGTAGGCTACACAATTGAAAATGGTTTGTTTTAATGTAACACACACAACAATAACAACAAAAATATCAAGTTCAAGGCCAAGAGCTTGTTTCATCACCAGAAATCTCTTTTTGTGTCTTTCTGTGCACGTGATTGCACATGCAGGTGCTCGTCTTCATCTCCAAGTCTTTTTGTGTGCAAACAAATTAAAGACTGCACACTCCCACGCAGACTCACACATTATATGCTCCACAGGGCCTAGGCTTGTGTTTATGACTTTATTAAAAGCGTCTTGTTTCATATCATGCTCTCCCAGCAAAGAACCATATACCCAATATATCACACTGTTATTGTAGGTAATTAAGTCCAAAACTTGGTGTTATACGGCGCCTGTTGTGCATAAGCAAAATTGACCATTTTAATTGCGAAGGAAATATTTGCTTGCATTTTATCTAGCGTGAATGATAGTATTACTCTTCCTAATACTGAAAGAGGGGGAGGGCCCAAAGAAGATAGTACAGGCATTTATTATACTAACAGTCCCCTTTTAAAAAATGAATGGTAATGAGACACAACAGCTATTTACTTTGCTTTAATGCTGTGGCAAGTAACAAGCGCGACCCCCCTCTTTCCTTGCAAATGCCCCTGCTACTGCCCAGAGCTTTTTTAAATCCTTGGACTTGTTACACTGCAAAATACAATATTGCATTAAAAATTTAAGCGATAGAAGTTGAACCCTAATCCACCTTGTGCTGATTATCCTGCCAATCAACACAGGACGCATCAGTGGATTTGGGATCTGCTGTTGCTGCCTATCGGGCTCCTTTAATAATTTTTCATCCAAATGGAGGGAAAATACCACAACATGCTCAACTATCTATCATCACTTTTAATCTAATGCTCATTCTCTGCCTCTGTTTTTGTGTCTTCGCTCTCATCTCAGTATTGTTCACAGCGAGCCCAATAACCTGCGTCTCTTTCTCCCAAACAGATGAGTATAGCCCGAAGGAGTAGGACTGCCATTCATCCAAATCTGTGCCTGTTCCTGCCGTTTAAACCCGAGCAGGCTCAACTAATGCCCCTGCCTCACATCTCCGCCACGCTGCTGCTTTATAGGCTTTGTTTGAAGCAGCTCCTTTATTTCCTCCTCTATCCATCTTCTTCATATTTTCACCTCATAATTCTCTCCCCCATCTCTCCTCACCTTGATCTCTTTGCTCCTGTCCTCTCACCATCTACTTCTACTTCCCTTTCTCTTGTGTTTTCATTTACCTCTTTTACCTTTCACATTCCTCCTTAGCAATTGCTTTCTCCATAGTTTTTTTTCTCCTCCTGTAAAAAAAAAAAGCGGTGGTGGTGGGAACAGGGTGGGGGCTTAGATGAGAAGTCGGTGGCGTTGAGCCGAGGAGGACACACTCCACTTAGATAAATATCCCCATCGCTCTGAGCAGAGCCAGGGAGATTTATTCATCCGCCGAGCTGGCAGAAAATTGACTTGTTTCATGGGGGCAGGCTAGTGACGCATCGCCATGAGAGGCAAAGAGACAGGATGGAGGGAGGGGAAGGAGAGATGAAGAATGATAAAGAGACGAGGCACATGGAGAGGGAGAGAAAGAAAGGAGGGAAAGAAAAGAGGGGTAAAAGGGGAGAAAGAGGAAAGCGATTTAGGGAGATGGGAGGGAGAAAAGGCGATAAAGAGAGATGAGAGAGAGCGATGTCCCTCCCCTTGTACCAAAGGATAAAGCCAGTGGGGTGGTGAAACAGTGATGAGGGAATGGTACAGCTGACATTTATATAAGAGGATATTGATGAAGCAGAGACAATAGCAGACTCAATTCACTCCTCCTCTTCCTCTTTTGCCTCCTTTATCTTGTTTACTACTTTTCACTCTTCCTCTGCTTGTCTTTTCTCCTCTGTCTCCTTCAGCTCTCTCTCTGACAAAGTGCTGTTATTGGGCACTACATCCTCATTGAGGAAGAAGGGCCACAACCTTGGGTGACTTAAGACTACAGCCACCAATGAATCACACTGATAATCTCTTATTTTCTGCCTCCCACCTCCACATACAAACTGCAGCCAGCATGCTGCAGAAAAACTACAGTGATCCTGTGCTTCATATTGTGTCCATGCTAACACAGCAAATAGAGAGGAGACGAATGCTGCCTCCCCTTGGCTTTTCTGAGGAGGTGTAGGGAATGGAGGTGTGTGTGTGTGTGTGTGTGTGCAGGGTGGGGGTGTATTTGTATGTGCTTACTTTGTATGTGTGTTTGTGTGTGTCTGTAAGTGCGTATGTGTTCTGGGAGTGATGGGGCGTGGAGGATTTCTGCTTGTATCAGCACCTGGGCTGCACTGAGAGAGAGGTATACAGGGGAGAAAGATGGGGGAACTGGGAGTCTGAGCGTGTGAGTGTGTATGTGTGTATGGGAAAGAGAGAGGTGGGGGTAGCTAACAGGGAGTGGAGCAGAGTATAATTTAGTCGCACCGAAGCTCAAGGCTCATGTCAACCTTGGATAGGGACCCAGGATGATAATTTGAATTGGGAATTAAGTCACCAATCAATGGTTATACTTATGCTGAATCAGTGGTTTATTAAGAGGAGAGAACTCAATCATCTGATTGTGTGTGTGAGTGTGTGTGTGCATGTGTGCAGGTACATCTACATTCGAGAATTAGCACACTCCATTTCTGTGTGATGTTTTGTGCAAGTGGATGTAGATTGTTTGCTGGTATTTGACATGCATTTACTCACATGTGGTCCTCAAACTAGACAGCCGTATATGGTTTTCTTTGCTTAAAAGACGTTTTGTGATCACAGGTAAACAAGAAATAGTTATATTAGCTTAGTGATAGAGTGCATCCTATAGACAGAAGGGCATAACCACCGGGACTTCATTCTTTGACTTAGGACTTCAGTGTTAGTATTTTTCCTATGCCCATGTTGATTTTTTTTGGAGCTAGACATGGACATATTTGGATGAAAGGGTGAAGTGCTAAGTTAGCAAGCCATCTAGCTTGTTAGCAAGCTCCATTCATAAACTGTAGGAGTGCAAATACACAAATCTGCTCATTAGTGCCAGTAACAGTGTATTAAAATTGAATTTTACTCAACAAAACTTGAGAACAAAGGACTAGATGGTACCACACATATGCAATGACATTAATCAGATAATCCATTAAAAATGCTCCAAAAGGCACCAGCAGCACAAACACAGTGAAGAGGTCCAATTTATTAACAATTTAATAACTTGAGGTGGTACATGAGACCTGGCAGTCTCCAATTGGCTCAACCTGCTTCTGTTGAGACACTTAACCAAAATAGTCACATCCCTAACTCCAGTATCCAAGTGGATGAGTTAAAAAAATTCAGTCAAATGAAACGGTCCATAGACACCAAAAGCACCCATTGTACCAGGCTGTAAATGCTTTCTCATACTATAAAGTTGGGCATTTTCACACTGGAGTCTATGGGGATTGAGCACCTTTTGGAACCAGTCTAAAGTGGCACCAAGAGGAACTGCTGCATTTGTTTTTTCCATGTTAGATCATTTTTCAGCTCTAGAGTCTGCCCTTTGGTGTATCCACCTAATTTGTGGAAAAAAGTTAAATACATTTATTTTGGCTTTTTTTCCTGACACAAAACATGTCACTAGTGGATGTCTCAGGCTCTGGTTCATCAGGGAACCCACATGTATAGTAGATATGTTAGTCAACAGTATCTTTGATTCCCCCTCATACTTCAATTATGTTGCTTCAAAGTTGAGATTGACACTGGTACACTCTAGTTGAGAGCTGCTGAATTTATATTTTATGGTAATATATATATATATATATATATATATATATATATATATTCTAAAATGTACATGCTTTTAGGACTATGACAGTCTTGACTTTATTGACTTTCTTTCATGGTAAGAAGGATAATCAACAAATGTCAAAACCATTGCTACAGCATTAACTGCATATTCTCAGTTTCTATGCTTACTTTATCTAAGTGGTTACATAAACCCTCTGTTAACTTTTATAACTGCACACAAGGAACATTAGTAAAGGCCAAAAGCTTTACCTACTATAAACTGAAGTTTCACATTTTAGTATAGTTGCAGTGTTGGCAAAATGGGAAACCTCCCACTGGGAGCGTTCACATCTTACTTTAAATGTGAAGCCATAAATACTCTAAATCACATGAGTACAGTGGGTATCTGGTAGAAATCAAACTAGATTAATACAAGCTAATAACATTTTAATTGATTTTACTCAGCTGTAACTGAAATTTTGCCAAGAGTTTGCTGACACGTTCAAAACCTTTTTGCCAAAAGGGAGAAATCAAAGACTCATCCAAGACTTGAAACCGGCATGAATGGTTTTTCCCACTCCGCTGCTTGTTATTAGTTTGCCATGATGTGAACATAACACTAGAGATAATTCTAAGAATGAGAATTGAGCACACTGTTTGTGAGGAGAAACACAGTTCAAGGAGGTTCTGTGTTAAATCAGTTTATTTTTCTACTTTGTTTGCAATCATGAATTTTGTGAATCCAGGCTCACTGCAGCTACTGTTCATCAAGTAGAACCAAACTTATTAGAGCTATCCTTCATGTCCGCAGATTTAAGCGTTTCATCATCCAAACATAGGTTTGACAGACTTTGCGTCAGATGCATTAAAAGTCATTGAGGGTTGATACCTAGCTGTACTAAACTCCAATCTTAATAAAACATGGCACAATTGGAAAACACCCTGGAACAAACAACTTGTGCACTCGCTAGTTTCAAATGACCTGAGGTTTTCTTCAGGGACTGTAACTTGTGAGTAATTTCGTCATGTGAGGGTTTTCATACCTCTAGAGTCTGAGTAAAATGTGAGTGGCAGACGTGTTGGAGGGGTACCGTGACCTTCTCTCTCTGGACTGTAACTCAATCAGAGCTCAAGGCGTGACACCGTAACCCCGTGTGGCAGGAAACGGCCTGGCCGCACCACTCTGCTAATGCCTTCACTAATGGGCGTGACCACACCGTGCTCATATCCCTCCGGAAAACAAAGCCCTCCACTGCCAGTTCCTTACGAATGAGAGATAAGCCTGTTTTTTGTGATTCGCTCCAAAATGTGTGTCCAGGATGACAAGTTCACAGGTTACCAGCTCTCAGGTTACAGATTCATTAAGGGAATTAATGATGCTTCAGTGGCAGTTGGATTAAGGGAGTATCTGCTTTCCTTCTAGGCATGCTCTCGAAAAAGTCCTTTGGAAACAATGTGTATTAACCACGATTATTTTAAATGGCCTGTAAACTGACAATGGCCACTTTAAAGGACATGAAACTGGGTGCTGATTTTTTTCTCAGGCTATAAGGTGGCATTAGGTTAGGTTAGTAACACTTGTAGATGTTTAGATAAGGGAAACTAGCTAATCTGATTATGTGGAGTTCATTGCTGACTAAATGGTGGAGGCTGGCTGTGTTTTATCAGCTGCTGCGAGGAACCGCACAGCTTGTGTTGCTGTGCTTACAAACACCTGCATACCCACTGGTGTGGCCATTTGGGAGTATGAGTGTGTGTTGCAGTAGTTATTGCAAGAGTATCTCGTACCTCTTTCTGCTCTCCGTCTGCTGCTGTTGGGTTAGGACTGTTTTATATTTTCAACTTTAAATGAACGTCCGTTGTTATGGAACTTTTGAACTGCCCGGTTGTGAAAACATCCTTCACCTGTGAACAGTGAATTTTCACATTTAAAAAAATTGTTTTATTTGGTCTTTAAATTAATCAGCAAAGACCACAAGAAGAAGTGACCACTTTTGTGCTTCAATAATTTCCATCATTTTTCACAGCTCCAAGTATATTACCTATAGCAATAACTAAGTATTTGAAAAAACACTACATTATTTAATAAAACAGGTGGGTACTGGATTTCTTTTTATTAATTTTCAAAACACAGCAAATTGAATGTTACTTTACACAAAACAGCAGATTCATGAAACAGTCCTAACATCTAACAGGTGTCGTTGAATCGTTTCAGACAGCAATTTGTTGCATTATCTCCTTTAACCACTGTATGTGTGTTGATCAACCTCCAAAGCTAAAGATACACATTTGTTATTTTAAGCGTAGGTTTTTTTTAAAAAAAAAAAAATCTTTTGAATAATCTGAATCAGCTCAAAAATGTCTGACAGCATTTTAAAGTTTGAACTCTGATACAATAATAAATTAGGGCATTGCCAGTAAGAGCTTGCAGCCAATCTGCAT
Organism: Haplochromis burtoni; assembly: GCF_018398535.1. Classification (NCBI taxonomy): domain Eukaryota; kingdom Metazoa; phylum Chordata; class Actinopteri; order Cichliformes; family Cichlidae; genus Haplochromis; species Haplochromis burtoni. Next base: position 1,147,748 of record NW_024582431.1, read on the forward strand.
GTGTCACATGTTGGATCTGTGACTTTAGACATTATAGAAAGTTTAACTATGGAAAAATGAACATTATACAACAGCTACACGTGGCCTTACACTAAATAAGGCCATGTGTAGCACAAACTGAGGCATCAAGTACCTCTTTCAGTGCTTCCATCCAGTGCTCTGCATTTCCAAATCTCCTTCCAGTGCATATTTCAGAGACTCTGTTGCTCGATATTGGGATATCTTTTATCTTTTAACACATTACTTGCTCCAAAATATAAAGTGCATTTGTTCAGGAACTATTCACAGCTGCAGATTAATACGCATGTGCAGCTTTACAGTAAATTTATGGCAGCAGAACTGTTGGGCTGACTCAAACTACAGTGTGGCTGTTTATTGGATTGTTTATTTATGGGAGCATGTTGCCATGCTCATGTAGCTATTTTCTTTAGCAAAAGTATAGTTCTATGGTATGTTATGACAAATAAGATATAAGATCAGGTTTTAGTAACATGCTTTAGATTAAACATATTATTAGGATTACGTTGATGTTATTCTTTGGCGTTTGTTAACAATTAGAAAAAAGCTAAATATCACAATTGTGAAGATTAATAGCTTACTAAAGTCAAACCCAAAGTTATTTTTGGTAAAAGCTTCTCCAAAAACCAGCAGTTTGTGGAGATATATTCGGATATTTCTGGAACGTATCCAGAAAAAAACAATCTTTGTAATAAATTTGTTAACCATTAATAAAGCAGGGAGAAACAGCCATAACCATGAAGCTGGTTCTATGAAACCACTTACACTACATAAGGATTTTAGTTCACTAAATGATGAGTGAATAAATGACAAAAACAGAGTGATCAAAGAGGTTATTATCAACAAGCAGTTACCAGCCAATCAACAGAATCTCCAATTGCATGTTTTACAACAGCACCTCTATTCTACTAATGTGGGAGTTGCATGTAAAAATAGATAACCAGGCCTTTATGTTCATCCATGTGGTGGAACAGGTGCAGCTTTTCAAATGAGTGCAGCATGTTATAAGTGCTTCTCCTTCTGACTCCGAAATCGTGAGAGGGGACCAGGTTGTTCCTGTGAGATCAACAGTCTTGACCCAGCTCATAAACTCTAAAGTGCTGTGGATTAAAAAAAATGGCAGACATCCACGTTTGGAAGTGATGGAGAAGTCTGGCGTGCTATGTGCCGCTATGTGCGATTGGCCTACGTGTGCTATTTCAGTCTGTTGTCAGTTTTTGGTGCATGCACATGCAGTTTTGACTCAGATTACATGCAGCAGAACAGAGAAAATCCACACAAAGAAATGCGAAGTTGTGCAGGCATGCACACATATCAGCACACGTGAACTCCACAGTGATTTGCTCCCTGATACTCATGTTTATTATCAGGGCTGGTGTTGGAGAAAGGGTTTAGTTGTAGGGCAGAGGTCGCGGCAGTGGGATTTGATGGCTAAGGCAGAGATCGGGTCGCTTGTGAGAGAGCACGGCCTTGCAGAGGTGCAAAAACAAAGAGAATCCCAAATCGAAACCCTGGACAAACACAGAGGAATAACCAGGAACGACATCACAGAGAAATGACAAAGTGTATGTTCCGTCTGTCCGTAAAGAAAAATCCTGAAATACAACAAACTAAGAACTAAGACAAAACAGAAAAGAACTGCATCTAGCATGAGGAAAAAAAAGTAAAAATATTAACATTATTTACTGCCCTTATTTTCATATCCGGGCTCCCTCCCGGATTTGCATGTGTTTGAGTTCTCCATTTGTCTTTGCTCGCAAACACAATTTAATATTAGAATAAATTACAAATGGAAGACTGATGCCTGGCTTAGATTTTTCTTGCGGGAAGTTCAGACTCCACCAACATTAATGTCCCTTGCCACCGTTGGAGGCATAAATCTCTTTTTCCCTCTTTTTGCCTTGAATCATATAGGGATATTGAATTACTCCCCTGCTCCGCACACATAGAGGCATTGTGCATTACATTGACTGATAAGCTGTCACCAGCAGTTTAACTTAGAGACATTCAAAGAGTAATACACCAGTTGAGGATAAACTAACCCCAGTCCCCTTAGAGTAAGCTATGGTGCTGTCACTGTGAAAAATACGACGGGGGCATTTCATATAACATGCAGCATCTGGCATCTGAAAATAGAAGAAAATACCTCTGAACAATGCTTGGTTTATGGCTGTTTTCATACTGGGAGACAGTTTTACCCTTGAACATAAGAGAAAGCTTGGAGAACCACAGTGCTATAACATGCTGATATATAAGCTTTACTGATTCTTGAGGTTATATCGAATCAAAAATCTTAACAATATAAAACAGTGGCTCTGCTATGCACTGTGATTACTGTGTTCTTTCGAACATCATCACAACTGATTGTATTCTGAGCTTTTTTGTGCAAGTGTCTTTCTCTCTCGTTCATTCTTTTTTTTTTTTACCTCTTTACCATATTTATGAGAGCAGCTAAAGGGCCTTTTCTTGCTACAATCTGGGAACAACCATTAACGCTTGGAGTTGGACCAATGAGAGTGAACCATCTCGTAGCAAGTCGTAGTTGGCATTAGAGTGGGCCGATCCATCACGACAGGTTTGGCGGCAGTGAAGCTCACTGTATGCCCCGACGCTTCAGGGTGGTCTGTCCAATTCAACATCTGCATGAGACACTCCAGCAGAGCAGCTGTGTAGGGGGGGCGCGGGGGGGGGGGGGGGGGGGGGGCTGCTCTGTGTCTGTGTTTGTGTGTCATGCTTGTATTGGTGGCCTGTAAATGGATACAAACTAAAGACAATATTACAACATTAATAAAGCATTGCTTGTATTACGACAGGAGGAAGGGAGGTGCGCTTAGTGTAGAGGAACACAGTGTTGTGTTTTTCTCTAATATGTTGCGATTTATGATATTGGAAATCAATAACTACATATGAGCAAAGGCTGACTGACTGTAAGGGCCGTTTGATGATATTTCATGGTTTCTGGACAGACATGGCCATGAATACAGAGATCGCCTCGGAGAGGTGTCTCATTTTGTACGACTGAGAGGAAAAATGAAAACATGTTTCAAGACATGCAATTAAGTCAGCTGGAGATCCCTGATTTTTTTTTTCTTTTTTGCCTTTGTATGTGATTTGCACAGGCATGTGACTCTTTCAAAGCACAAAACAAAAGTGAAACAGAGTCACCAGCAGTGATATGTAATGTGCACAGAAAGCTTACCTTTGAATCATTGCGCCGAAAGATTAATTCATTGTCTTTAAACCCAAGACTCAGCGTGACAAAGAAACGTTTAAAGGTATGGCCGTAAAAATGTGATATGGCAAAGCACTGCCACTGACTGAGAGGCTGAAGGAGGACATAAACAAGACGGATGCCCGTCCCTTTTAATATAACATAAAGACTGAGCTGGAGAAAATAAAACACCTCATTGTAATGAAATGCATTTACTGCAGCACAGGCTTGAAATCAGGCAGAAGTGAGCACAAATGTCAAAAGAGCTCTCCTGTTGAGCAGAGCGGCAGAATTAAGAGGCCTGATATCTAATCCATTTCTTGTGAAACCGGCGGTGTAGGGGACATCAAAGAGAGTTAAAGGGGATTCAGTGAGAGCAGTTGGAGTGGCAAGACGGTGAAATATGGCACATTTGGTTTCTTCTATCCCCCGGCACTGGGCCTTTAGAATAATTAGAGCCTAATTCTGTCTAATTAACGGACTCAATTACTCCTGAAGAAAGCTCATCAAAAAGATGGCGGGAAAGCAGAGAAGAAAATGGTAGCGTTTTTTCTTTAATTAATGAACTGAGTTGAATAACGGCCATGGAATTAAACATTTCCCCCAATGTGTATGAATTGCAAATTGGAGCATAGTTTCTTTTCTTTTTTTTTCAAGACTGGAGCCCAGGGGCTAACGCTGCTGTCAAGTAGCTCTCTAAAAAGTCAAAGCGCCGATGCAGCACTAACAAATTACTTAAGATTACCATCTTTAGCACATGCGGCGGTCCTAACGAATAGCGATGAATTAATATGCCGTCTGTGTTCCAGCTCTCCCATTGGCTATGAGTTTCACTGATCCTAAAAGAGCCAATAAACCAGGCACCAGCGTGAACTTTATGGAACACTTTTCTTCCTGTACAATTGGTTGTCTGTCGATTGCATATTTCACATCTTTGAGACGTTGATATAAGTCTTGTTAAATTACTCAGCTGAGATGGAGCGGTGCATACACGAGTGTTTTCAGGGGTTGAAAACTTTTTATGTGCTATCAGGGCTGAGAATGTGTGTGTGTGTGTGCATGCATGTGTGCACAAAGTGCTGTGCTGTGCTCAGCAGCTTTAAAGGCCCAAGGGTCGGCTAAGCTAACTCACTGCCTCAGCACTCTTTAGCTCAGTTCTTCAACACATTCGCTGAGGCACTTGGAAACAAACTTAAAGGCCCAATATTATCACCCATATGTAGACAAGGAGTGCAACACAACAGCATAGGAGACATTTGTTGGTATCCTCAGTGTAACTGGTGTTTTTTGCAGACAGATCTTTTCCTGTACCATTATTAGGTAATAATTTTACCTAATGTAGTACTTCAGCCAGGGATTTTTTTTTGGGTCTTTTTTCCATTTCAAGTTTATCTATATTAAAGGTTCAAGCCTGTTGTAAGTTATTTATCCAGTCACACTGGCTCACCTGTAATGCCTCCTATTTCAAGCTTCAAAATGAAAAGTAAAGCTGTATGATCGCACCGATTTCAAATCTGACCTCTGAATTTCGCAAAGATACAGCACTGCATTTACATCCTTGAACAACAATTAGATTCTTAGCTGTTGTTCCAAGTTCATAATCTGCATGGGAAGAAATTGAACTCCTCAAAATGCGTATTAGTCTTGCGTGTAGTCTTGGCCATAAAACGGTCCCAAAGCACAAACGTTTTTCTCTTTCGTGCTTGCGATATATTTCTGTGTAATTTGCTTTTAAATTGGAGAAGCGTTTATGGAAGGAAAAAGCTTGAAACTTGAGTTAATAAATATAAGATGTTGTCAGTAAATTTAGACTCCTTGTAGAACACAGATGAAAATCATCAAGTGATTGTAGCCTTACAATTTCACATGCATTTTATTTAGCTACTTTATGTCTATTTTATCTTTGGATGAAGACCACAGAGTAAAAGATCGTGACATCCATTGCTGATATCACATATTAACTACATATATGTATAGCGAGAGAGAATTACAGATAATAACAATAAATGTCCTGATAACCATGGATGGATGTCATGATGTATTTATTTAAATAAGAAATCAAAAATGCCACAATATCAAAATATCATTCTTATCTTAACAGCAAATATGTTTCATTTGCTTAATGAACATAAAAGTTATAGATGAGTATTTTTTCCACAGTTTGCTGTCATTGTGATTTTTTAAAACTGTGATAATCACGAAGTGGAACTGGAATTTCTAGCTGCGCATAAAGTACAAATTCTATTTTAATATTATTATTAATAATATTGTTGTTGTTTTTAATCAATAAAGGTTAAATGTGCATATTATGTCTAATTAGTATTGTCGTTAATGTTCATGTTGTCAGTCAAAGTAATTTTTTGTTTACAGTTTGCTCCTTTTTATAAAACATGTTGGTTGTTCAGACAAAATAAGCACTCTTGGTACATTAGCTGGGGATCTGGAGAGTTGCAGTTTTCCTTTCCCAGTAATTTTCAGTAATTCCAAAAACCTACAAGTTATTTAATAACGATAATAATCCTTAATTTCTGTGCAGTTTTTCGTTTTCATCTAATTCACTGAGTGGTTCATCCCCAAAAGATAATTACATAACACAGTTAGATTACTTTAAGGCTGATTCGTTGTTATATTTGGCTCTGTTTAGAGCCCTGGGTGTTGCCTTGAGTCGCAGCCGTTCTGATTTACAGTTTGTTGCCTATATGCCATGAAAGAAAGTTTAAAAAAAGATACAGAAAAACACACTAAACATGAAGAAAACTGTGAAACTTCTGAGAGGCATTTTCAGGAGGTTTCTTCATTTGGTGTTAGATGTGCCATGACATGCCTTGTTTACATTTGGAATTGGGAAAAAGGACTTTCAGATCATCCAATTAAAGTTGTACCCCTCCAGAGACCCGATGCCCTTCCTCTCCTCAGCTTATTGGGTAGCACCCACTGAGAAAAAGCATTTGACTGCATTAACAGTAAATGAGGCCAACTTCATTTGTTCATTAAAGCGCCATTCTGAAGATGATAAAATTGATAATAGTCAGCAGCATGTATTTCCAAATTTGCACTCTTAATTTGACATTCTTCATATTTTCTGAGATTGGTGGCGGTAATTGAATACATTTATAAAAACAAAAACAGATATTGTTACGGTTCGACTAGCAATATAAAAAAAGATGTATGATAGCCTGCTATTTCAGCACTGTCTCCAATGATCATCGTTTAGGAGCACCTACTGTGTTTTTAATATCCTGTAAATCTAATTAAGAAGCAATACTGTGGTTTTGGGGTTGTGTGCAAACAAGTATTGGCCCTCAACACCGGCGTGGATGTAGAAATTCAAATTAGAAATGCACTAAAACAAACAAATCTGAACCCAGATAATTGTTTGTGTGAAGGCGTTAAAATCAATAACAAGGATGTTTATTAGTTGAATGGCTTTGTTTGAATTGTGGGGCTCATATCTCTCAACTCCCTGTGTTATTTTAAAGCTGCTGAAGAAGAGTTAGCAGGTAGACTGCTGGAGTTTGAGTATTTCTCAACCTTAAAACGCATTTAAATCCCAATGAAAAAAAAGAAAGAAAAGAAAACAATACAGATGGCTGAGGCTTCCCATCTGTTAAAGAAATGGTGCAATCTCAATCCTGAGGGTTGTTTCACTTTTAGACTGAATAGCATGTGGCACGGCATAAACAGTATCCTAGCTTATAAAAGGCTTCACTGGTTTTACCATTTGTAATTAGCAAAAAATAGACACCAGTAATTCGCCCTCTCGTAATAGCCTACAAGAAGTCATCAGTTCATCGCATTAGTTTGTAAAGTTCAAAGATAATTCTGGACGGTGGAGAGAGAGAGAGCAATACATAGCTCTGACTGATAATGAGGCTCCAGCTAAGCGTGCGTTTGTGAGTGAGGAAATGTTGATGGAGATGAAATGTCATGACAAAACCCTGTTTGTTGGAAAAAGTACAAGAAGTTTTCCTTTTTCACTTCGCTTCTTCGTTCTGTGCGCCGCAAAAGCAGGGGCTCACATAAACGAGCTCGCAGATGCACACACACACACACACACACACAAAGGGGCAGGTTCCACTGGGGGGCATCCATCTTATGGTAAGCACAGCTGAACCATTAACCTCATTAGTATAATGGTCACACATGAGTGGTATGCAGCCTCCATGCTTCATGATGGCAAATTGATGCTGATACACTCCTAATGTTGCTTTGATAAATATAGGCAGGAACAGGGAGCTCACACAAAACTGGTATACATCATTGTTAATGAAAAGAAGCAACTGTAGTCGTTAAAGTTTTCCTGGCTGTAGGTCTGCTTTTGCGGATGCAAAGCACGGTGAGGCGACAAAGAGCGGCGTCCTGAGCTGCTGAGAAGATCAAAGTGTTCTTTTGTCGTGTATTCACTGAGTGTTTGACCTGCCTCTATGATTGAAGCATTTGCTTGACATTCATGCAATACTTTTACACGCTTACCCAAGTTTTCAACGCCAACAAAAATGCACCGGCACACAGAGTGACCTGTAAATGCTTTCCTCTCATAGAGATTCTTTGCAGCATTCGTAGCCTTTTGCATCCAATCTCACTTCAACATATTGAGTCAGGTAAAGAGCTCTGGAAAGACAGTGAGTGTGTCCACGCCACAGTGCGCAGGCCGTCTGCCATGACGGAGAGCGCGTGGCTCAGGCTGCGTCCCAGGGTCCTGCAGGCACCCTGTTAAAAATGTCACTGCAGGGAACGAAATGGCCGCCCCGGGGCATCACGACCCCCTTTTTTCCATGGAGAAAGAACACAAATTGCATTCTGGCAGTCACGATGGCTCTCCAAATGTTAGATTTCAGTATCATTTCCTCGGCACAGTGGCCTCAGAGAAAATAAATAAAGAATATGTTTATAAATATAAATACATTCAGAGGCGGCAAAATGTGTCCGATAGGGCAGTAAATGATAACGCAGTAGGGAGCCATGTGGAATGTGTGTTTATCCCTTTGGAAGGCAATGACCTCTATCCCTCCTGACATTTCCCCACCGCCCATCCCCAGTCAACACCAATAGTGTTAGAGAGCATGTGTGTGTATGTGTCTTACCACTTTACAAGAAGCTAACACAACATGCCCCCGAGAGGTACCCTTTTCAGCCCGAGCCATAAAAACCACCAGCTTCAGCAGCCTTTGGAATCATTCAGGATGAAACATCGGCAGTTCGGTATTAAGTGTTTTTGATAAATCACTTTTATGAGAAATGCTTGGAAAACAAACCAGGGATAAACTGCAGTGGGCAACGGCGAGTGAATTGAAGGAGAAAAATGTTTCCACCACATTTGGATAGACATGTTCATCAGTCTTGTTTACTAACATATGGCACAGGGATGAAAAAGAGCTGCTCCTCCAATGAAAAGTGTAGCTTAAAGATGCTAAAGCACCCTGCATCTTAAAAGAATTGAGAGCAGACAAATAAGAAAAAACACAACAACACTGAAACAACAATGTGAGTTGATAATTTGAGAGCGAGGCGAAGAATAGGTACAGGAAATTGTTGCACCATTCCTCCTATTTGGCCCTTTGCCAAGGCTCCAGTTTGGGTTGGATCCCTGAAGCATTAGCATCACACATTCAAGCTGTTCCAACAGCCTGAGCGCTAACGGGCTAATGGGCTAATGGCTAATGGAAAGGCTGCATCATGGGCGTGGGCTCTGTCACGCCAAACCTCCACAATAACAGAGACACACGACAAAATGGTAGCAAAAAACACGTTATCATTAATGAATCCCTGGGAATACCAGAGTTAGTCGTATAAACCTGTTTCGCTAACATCTGCCCGGCCAGTTTTAATTATGTAAGAAAAAATCAAAACAGCACTGAAATGTGGTTCATTTGATTCATTTACTTGCTTAAATCTGCAATTTAACTAATTATTTTTTTTCATTGGCTGGGAAAAAACACATCCATCTCACTTGTGCTAAAAAGTTTGAAAAATAAAGTTAATAGGTCATGTAGTCAAGACACTGGTAAGATAAGAAGCACTGATTCTTAATTGAAAAACTTTTTTTATCCTTCAAACTTGGCTTTTGGCTTTGCAGCAATTGCAGTCCTGCTTTGGTATTCACGCTGTCATTTTGTTGAGGTAATCTGGAAAAACTTCACCCCATGCTTCCCGAAGCGCCATCCACAGGTTGGACTTGTTTGATGAGAACTTCTTACATACCATATGGTCAAGCTGTTACAACAACAGCTCAAATGGGTTGACTGCCACTTCAGACAGAATACCAGCTGACTGCTTCTTCTCTAAATAGTTCGTGCATAGATTGGGGCTGTGCTTTGGGTCATTGTCCTGTTGCAGGAAGTAATTGGCTCTACTCACGCAGCACCCACAGGGTACAGGTTGGTGCTAAGAAATAGAGTGATAGCCTCACTTGTTCCATTTTGTTCTCAGCAAATTTCTCACTTTACTACCAAAGCAATGTTTGAATGCTCTCTCTCAGTATATTTTAATTTGTTCGGTGACCCACAAATGTCCCTTTCCCCACGTAAACACCACCTTTCTCCACATTGTTTTTTGTCCGTTTTTCAATATCTGTGTTCTTTTGCTTTTTGGCCAGTTTCACATGTATTCTGCCTAAAACACCATTGTCCAGGAGGCTTCTCTTTACTGGTGACACAAGTTGGACTATTTTGTGATACCCATTAAAGAAGCTGCCAAAGTAGGAGCAATGATGTGTCCTTTTACTTTAACTAGAGATTCCAATGTGCACTTGTTCACAGTAGTTCATAAACTAATATAAAATGTTGAGTATTTGAAAACTGGAATAGTTTTCATTTCAAGAATATTCAGATAAGCTGCTGAAGAAAGATTTACTTTACCCATTTTGAAACCCACATAGCTGAACACGCGCCCAACACTTAGCTAGCCAAATTTATATCTTCTTTGCCAGATCAACAGTAATCAGCTGCGCCAATATATTTGGAAAATGTTTATTTCTAATCATCATTTAGCCTTTTAACATCATAAACTTCATTCAAGGCACACAGAGTGTACAATCGTTGCTGAAGATGTAGATACTCCACTGAAAAAAATAATTCATGCAGTCCTGTAATTCACTGCCATTTACAACTTTATATAAAGATAGAAGCATCTTTGATTTTATTTCTGAGATTAAAACATTTTGTATCTGTGACTGTACAAAGATGATAGCAGCTTATGTTTTGCTTATTCTGCATGATTACAAAAGGCTTTTTTTAAATTCAAATATTCACAACTTTTATACCAGTCACAAAAAATTACAACTTTTTAAAGTTAGTTTAGAACAAGTCTGCAGACTGTTTGCGTGCTTATGTATTTATTTATATTTTTAATTGCAGGTTAAATCACATAGATCACAGGCGTGTAATTTGTTATTTAATTTTTTGCAAATACAAGTCAGCATAACAGAAACACTTTTTTGTAATCTCTAAGGTTGATTGAGACTCTCAAATGATTGAGATGAAGAAAGTTTGCTCGTTTTCATGCTTTCTACATACATGCAACCATTGTTATACACCAAACTACAAAAACTTTAATTTTATGTGGACTTCAGCAGCTGATGAGTAAGACAGGATTATTACAGACACTTCCTAAGTCCCTTCACACATTCATCTTATCATTTATTCACTGCTTCACTTGTTCAGTGGCTCCATGAGTTCCTCTGCAGTAACTGTGTGGACTGGTTAAGTTGTCAGAAGTGTAAACTACTGCTATCTAGTGGTGTGAGGATCCATTACACTGCAGGCGCCAGTAGGTTCTTTTGCAGATGACCAGAGTTACCTGCACTAGTGTTATTTAAACAAAATATACTTCTTATTTTCTTAATCTGTGAAAGTTGTAGCTGGAAGTTACAAGTTCCAGGGACTTTTTTCAAACAGTGCAGACATATTTTTCTCAAACATGAAATTCTTTGAAAGAAATATGCCCTGAGAGGTCCAGGAGGTTAAATATTTATATATTCCCTAATCTGTTTCTTATGTGGGTGTGGCCCATCAGGTTCACAAGCATCATATTGCCAGAGATTTCAATTCTGCTTAACTTTCTTTGATGTGTGTTCTCACTGTGGTTTCTGGCAAGAACCTGATTGACAAACTGGTTTTCAGGCTTGTATGAATGAAGATGTTTCTTGTCAATATGTTGAATTGCACACCTAAGATTTGACTTCACTGAACACTTGGGATAAATATTAGATTGAAATGTTGCATGTGCTGTCCACTACCATCATCAAAACAGCAAATCGACAGCGTCTTGTGGAGGAAAGCTTGTTTTAACCCGTGCTTTACGGAATCACTTTAAGTGGCACTTCTCCTGCAAATTGAATTACATACTGGTTAGTTTCCACCTATCTTCTTACATTTATAATATATCACACAAACATTCACCATTTTCACCATCTCTGATAACCTCACATACAACCACCAACACACCCCCACCCGCTGTGACATCTCCATTGTCCCCCACCCTTCCTGCACCCCCCTGCTCTCTAACTGAAGTGTGGCGGGAATGAGTGATGAGCCAGTGTTTGGGTTAACGACAGAGACGGGGTGTTAAACCTGAAGTGTTTAATTAACCTCACAATGGGCCTGCCTGTCAGCCCGTGCCCATTCCCTCTTGATGGAGACTTCAGCTCACACGCACACGCAATCACACACATATGCAAACACACGATCAGAAGCAAGCGTGCACACTCATACAAATTCACATGAATGCACTTAGGCACACCGGTCTGTCGACACACACTTAATGGCAGGTGCACACACACACATACACACACAGCCATAAGCACACACACCAATCTGGAAGGGGAGAGGATGAGGGGAGGGGAGTAAAGTGATAATACTCCGCCACAAACGCAAGATTGCTTTTTTTTTTTCTCCCTCTCCTTCTCTAAAGTCCATTTTCTGGGTCACTGCATTGCATTCATTACTGTCTTTGAAGACATTGGGCTGAGAAGGAATAATGCTTCTCTTTCACTCGCACTGAGAGAGAGTAGAGAGTTGTGAGCACCGGAGTTGGGGCCAGAGGCCTGGGAGGGAGGAGAGGAGGGTGGGGACACGGTAATATGTGACATCTTTATCTGGTTTTAATTTCAGTCATAAATATTGAATGCTTTATTTGCTCATCTGCAGCTGCCTCCACTCAGTCAGGGTTTGTGTCTCTTGTCTTCTTTTCTTTTTTTCCTGCTCTGCCGGCACACTCCATGCTTCTTATGTTGTAGCTCAGGGCTAAAGCAATAGGATTAGGTAACGATTTTTCCATTTTCAAATGAACTCCAAAATGGACTTTAGCCGATTGAAACACTAAAAACCCAGCCCGCAGATCCCCTCTAGACTGAATGAATATGAATAAAGCATGATTTAAAATACTCTTCTCTCACATCTACATTAACAGACAGGGAGGAGAGAGGCTATCGGCCGCTCTCCGAGAGGGTGACACTGACATAGCGAGCTTTATGGGAATCATTTCATCCCCTGGGTGAATCAATAGGTGCCATATGACAGTGACTCACCCATCAAGTGGTGCGGCGACTGGGGGTGATGCTGGAAATTTGCTTAAAGCCTACACCAATTAACTTCAACATGACAGATTCAGGCAGCCAATGAGTGAGCGCTTTGCATTCTGCCGCCTGCCTGACTCTGTGGGTACAGAAGGGAAACCTCAGCTGTTAGACGGATGGTGTGCTGCTTTTTGTGTGTCTGTGTGTATTTTCCTGCATGCACACAACCCTTTCGTGTGCATGCTAAAGTGAGGTGTGTACGTGTAGCAGAGGGGGTGGTGGCAGTGGTAAATCTGCTGTGATTCAGGCCCTGCTCTCGCTCCTTAATGATGATGTCAATCTGTGAAAATGCACGCACACATTGGAGCTGTCAGGGCCTCATCAATCAGAGAGAGGTTTGTCAAAGGAGCCCAGGCCCAGATTAACGAGGCGGGGACAATGATGGCGCCACATTTGCATAGAAAATTACCCTCATCTTTAGGAAAGTGATAGTGCCAAGGAACAGAGGCTGACAATGGGGATGTTAGCAGGCGTTGTTGCAGCGGTTACTGAGGAAAGAAAGCACTTTGATCTCGGTTTCTGTATTTAATGTGACAGTAGAAGCATAATTAGAGCATTTATTGTAATAGATATTTCATGACATTTGCTGCTAAATAGAAACAACAAAAATCTTCTTATATTTAAGCTCTGATAAATGGATTTAATACCTTGTAAAAGCAAAGAAACTGAAGTGTTTTGCACTTTTAACTGCTGACTACATAATAAAACCTCCCCACAGAGGTACAGCAGAAGCACAGTGTATCCACCCCCCCCCTTTCTGTCCATTTGCTTTCTTGCCCAAATGAGACAGTGATGAATAAAGTGGGTTTAGCGCCATTTTTATGAACTCCTTCAAGAATATACAGAGTCCGTCTTTACCCGCAGCTCAAGCAAGTGCTCCTCCCTCCCGGCTCACCCCATTGTCAGGCAGAGGAGACAATGGTTAAAGCTACATATTAACTCGGCCTGTTGTTCAGAGCCGTTCGCTTCTACTGCCATCTGGCTGAATTGGCTCTTCTCCCTCTGACAGACAGGACAGTAAGGGTCAGGTCACCTGCAGGGACAGGCCAGAGTACATTAAGGCATAATGGTCGAGCTCCAGTGTGTGTATTCATGTGTGCTTGTGTGTGTGTGTGAAAGTGGGAATCAAAAGGAGAATTGTTTTGTTGGCCATGTAGCGAGAGTGTGGGGTGTGGGAACTGGGATTCAAAGAAAGTTTGTGAGAATGTCACTGTGTGAATATTTGTGTCGGGTGTACAAGTGCACACATTCACAACTGCACCTGTGTAAGAAAAGAAAGTGACTGGCTACAGTTTGTGTCATTGTGTTTGTCCTTTAACCACCACAAGAGAAAGTGTGTGTGTGTGGTGGCAGGGGGCCTTCCTCACTGAGCGAGAGCTGGACAGTTAAGGTGTCACCACCATGATGGAGAGGGTCCTCCTTCACAGGAGGCCAGCAGCTGCCAGGTTTTCAGCAGCTTGTACCGGGGACTCCACATAAGTTAGTGGTCAGAGGTTTGGGTGATGTGTGTAGAAAAGGCTGAAAACCACAAGAATTACAGCAGAGGTCGGAGGTGGAGGTCCGAGTGTGGAAGGTCACAAGGTGCACTTTCTCTTTTCTTTGCTTCTCTTCGCTCTCTCAGATACATACGACACACACTCATTGTGCTAATGTGAAAGAATCCTGCTTCACCGTTTCCGTGCTAATGCATTTTTATCTATTATTTAAGGTTCTGTTAACTCAAACTATACTGAAATATATGTCTTACATCCTCTTATTCCTGTAAATAACTTGGAGACTTTTGCAGGCATTTTAACAATTCTGACTTCAAAATATTTTTGTTAGGCGGTTTGCTCTGATAGGCTGTTCACCATCAACAGACTTGGCATATGGGTATTGTTTATGAAAACGCGATATCTCGAAAGCTTGAAAGAGACCTCTTTTTTTTTTTTAAATCTGAGATTCAGAGACTTAAGATAAATTTTTCTGTTAATGAGATATTCTGGAAATCTATGTTTTCACTGTTATACAATAGTGTTAAAAAGAAAAATGATCTTGCTTTTCATGCATATTGCTACTGGGCTATTAAATATACTCAAAAATCTTGGCAGTAACGGGTAAGTTTAAATTAATACTATGTCGAGGAAACTGTTAAGCACCTCTTATTTTAGATGTCATTTTAGACTTAGCCGCTTTATCTTAAATGTATGTTTTATGAGTGCAATTAATGTAATTCTGAGCTCATGTACATTTGTACTTATCATACTGTGATAGAAAATTACCTTGACAAGTGTAAAAAAAATTCATTCGACTTACATTTTTTGGGAGCTTTAATAACTCACTCTTTATGAAATCAGAAAACGAATGTCAAAGATTTAATTCGCCCCAGACGGACGATAACATATATGAGATGTCTTTCTGTCTTTCTGGCAAACAAATACGTTGCTGCTTATGTAATACATAAAATAAAATTAAAAAATAAAATAAAAAATTATTATATATATATATATATATATATATATATATATACACACACACATCTATATATATTATATATATATATAATATATAATATATATATATACTTAAAATGCTTTCCAGTTACTATTATTTTTATTATTTGATCATTATGACATGAAAAGCAGAAAATGACAAATGGAGAAAATATAGAAATATGCTTAAAATTTAAAATCACCTAAACAATGAGTTTGTCTCTAATATCAGGAACTATTGATACAGACTTCTATTTTTTTTTTCTTTTGATCTAACTGTGGTAAGATGAGTGTTACAAATGTGCAAGCTTTAAACTGTAGGATCAAAACTCCCCCAAAGTTGATGTAAAGTCCCAACAGCAGCATTAAACAAGATCCTCACAGTTTCAAGTACAGGTAAAATTAAGTTGTTTTCAAACATAACATTTTTAATATAAAAAGCTATATTTTACATGTTTAAACCCTGTCTGGCAATTTCAAGACTGACCTTTAAATCTACTTAGAGAAAAGAATCTCCACAAACTGTATTTAAGGCCAGTAAATAAATAAACAGCCTCATTAATCACCCCTAGATCAGAGTAGACACTTTAACACCCTGACAGTCGACTTGGCATAGCCCTTATTACACTGTCATGGACCAATAAACACCCGTGCCAGCACCACTCCACCAATCAAACATCTGGCATCTGTAGGTCGTTAGAGACGACGACGAATCAGATACCTTACTCACGCGGAGGAGGGGGAGTCGGCTCCGTGCCCGGACCCTTCTAATCTCACCAATGGGAATGCAGCACTCCTTGTAATCCAATTAAAGGAGCGTAAGCGGTTTGTTAGACACTGTGTGTTAATGTAAGCAGTATCCAATATACTCTGGGCTGATAACAGCATGGCTGGGGATACACTTTGGTCCATGCAACACAGGAGTCGTATACAGCTGGAGGGGCTGCTCTGGTAATATCATGATCAGCAGATTTCTCTGGTATTTGCTTTGGCCTTTTGGAGTCTCATTTGTACCATCTCAAATCAGGCTTGTGAATATAGCAGAGGGGGGAGAAGGCCTAAAGCACTCAAAATGATGATACTGCTGATCTTCGGTTGTTCAACTTCAAGCCTGATGAGAAAGACAGAAGCTGTTTAATGAGATGAAGAATGAGAAAGGTCATGCATAAGGTCATCATATAGTGTACACTTTATCTTTAAACAGAAATACTGTACATTTTTAGTATTTTTCTGAAATGGAGATTTTTCTGAAAGCTCCTAGATTGTGCACTCTCATTGTTATTCAGTACCATTCACTCTGTAAATGTATAGTCCTGCATCTCAACTGCGTGTTCTGAGCAGCATTTAATAACTGTAGATTTGTACAATTTGCAGTCATTGCAGATGTAGAGACGAGTGTTTTCCTCACACTGGCACCTCCCATTTCCCCTGATCCGGCAGCTGCACGTGAACACGCTGCGTTTGACATGGAGGAACTTAATCATATCTTCTTTTTTTCCCTCTTTCCCAGATGCACTGAATTGAACTTAATTAGATGCTACATCACCTCAGCGAGGTGCTGCATGGCAAATCTTATTAAGAAAAAGCAGTATGCTTCTCCAACGCTCGCTGATTCCTTTACATCTTGGCGTCTGTGGGAGAAAACCGCACTGAGGCGTATTCTCCAGCCTCTGTAACTAATGATGGCGTTGCCCAGATCTGACAGTGAGCTGTGTCTGTATATTGTGCTTAATATCATAATAATAATGAGAGCAAATTAGAACAATCAATTTCCATGGCTAGTTGTTGATTGGAGGAGGAGGTGGAAGTGACAGTAGGCAATCCATCATCCTCGGCCAGTCACATTAAGGAGAGCGCTGTGGAGCAGGTGGGCTGGGCTGGAGGCCAGCCACAGCCAATGGGAACGGTCGGGAGGGGAGGAGGGAGATCCTTTACACCCAAATAAAGTGATAATGTAGCTGTGAAGGGGGTAAAACACAAAACAGAGGAGAAAAGAGGCTAGAGGAAGGATGACAGGGCTTCGCTTAAACTTATAACTGCTTTATTTGGGCTGCAAAGCGTGTGCTTGTGTGTGTATATTATAGTTTGTCTATCTAAATACCAGTGTGTTTGTGTGTTCTTTAGCTAGAAATACTTATATTTCCAGAAGAAAAATCCATCCAACACAGAGTACACAGACTATAGTTTCTTTTTTCATAAAAATAATCACTCCATAATGAACTGGAGCTCACACCCCACAAGGGGTCACTAAAATCTCACTTCCGCTCTCATCTCTTAAAATTTCATCAACACATTAAAGCAGTTATATCACAGAGTCATGTGCCATTTGGCACTGCAGTGTACTGACCTTTCCACGAACACAAGGAGGCTTAATAGCTGTGATAACAATCGTGAAAATAATTATCATGACACGACTGATGACAGTCACTCTGCTTTATGGTTTTTAGATTTATAATCTGTGCCTCCTGACCTCACTCACACTCACACTTCATTTCACTAACTCAGTTTCATCACACACCCCACAACCCACAGCCATCAGTCAACAGTTAATGTCCCAGACTCCTCTTGGAGTTACTCGACCACTGCCAGAACTCTTCAATTTTAAAAATCTGAAAAAGCATTAAGTGCATTAAGTACATTTCCACCTTTTATCAGCTGGTGTAGGAGTCTTTTTCTCTAATCCTATTTCTGCTAAACGATGGCATGGGGCGAGTATATTAGATTTCATCAGCAGCCATCAATCATGGCCACACTTAACACGATCAGCTTCTCAGTTTATTCAGAGCGAACAATGGGGGACAGGCACGTCCCGCCTGCAACAGAGTAAATGAGGAATTTAAATACTGCACAAGAGACTACGGAGGCTCAGAGGGGGCTGACTGATTAAAGGCCACAATATCTGCTTTTCTAGGCAGATGATCTGTCAACTGGATGCAAGAGGAGGTTTATTGAAATAATGGGCTGCTAATGTGAGGTTATTCCGAGCTTCCTGCAACACACACAAACACATACAAACACACACACTGAGCATCCTCATTGTGACAACATGGCTGTGCACGTTCACACGAAACTCACTCACAACCACACACAGAGGCTCACACAGGCACATGCACATGCTGCATTTCCCTGCACAGCATCCCTACTGTCTGCTATTGATGGGTAATTTATCAAATGACATCTTATTCACTGCTGGGAGGAAATTAAATCATGTAGTTCCACATCCTGATTATGATCATGAAATGTCCCTGTTGTAAATTATGTAAGGGAGATGTTAATTTCTTTTCACTGCTTTTTATTTGTCAGCATCTGAGTCTCTATCTGTTTTTTCTCCTAATCATTGTGTTAATGAGCAGACACAATCAGATGGTGAGAATCGCAATAAATTGAGAAAAAAATGTCTTTGCGATATGATGCTGTGGTTTCACTTTTGATGGAAAAATAAATGAATTATTCCACTTGTTCTTATCCTAAGCAGAAAAATGACCAGCATAAACCTCCGAGTCACATGAGCCTAAACAACGTAAAGAGATGAACACGTGAACTCTGATCAGAGTCTCACATTTTGTCCGTGTTCCTCAATGTGCACTCTTGACCTTGATCCAAGAAGCCCAGTGAGCAACAAATGAGAACAGGCCTGATATTCATCAAGACCCATCAAGAGACACAGACCTCAGTCTCCAAATTTACTTATAATAAAAGCAAAGATTTGTTCATCGTTTACTGTAATCAAGTGTTGCTCTTTATAACACAAACACAACAGACCAACTAATGTTGCTCTATAATAGGTGTTTTGATGCATTTAGGACTTCATTTTGATGAATTACTACAGGCCAGAGGCTCTTGTAAGTTAACTTAGATACAAAGAAATAAAAACACTGCAGCTGTGACTTTCCTTACTCTGTAGCTCCTTTGCTGCAGTCACCTGACCAGGATCACCAGCAAACATTTAAAGCTACACTAATCAATATTTTTAATTAACTATTAGGTCAGCTAATTACCTTTTACATGGCAGGGTTTGCCATGACTGATTACAACAAACTTTCTAAACTTATTTGCACTATTCATAAGTGTCCAAAAAATCTAACTGAATCTAATTATTTTGTGAATTAAATCAAATGTTTGCTTTTATAGACCCTCAATTGTTTTTGCAATAGTTTTTTCTGTTCTCATGATGAAAAAAGGTATTACAAATTTATTTAATTATCTATTAATTTTGTGGAACTGGAGGCGAACAAGAGCTGGTAAGTGACACTTGAAACGTGACTGGAAAAGGGAGGAGCTCTGCTACAGATTGGTGACCTGTACCAGGTGTCTATGGCCTCTCCCCTCTCTCAGCTGGGATAGGTTCCAGCCCCCTGTGACCTTGGATTGAATTAGTGGAAAAGGATGGATGGATGGATGAGAAAAGACAAGAGCTCAGACACTTGTGTTTGTGTTCTAATCCCACAAATGTTTTACACATGGCATAATTAAAAGTCAAACTGTACAAAAAGACCAAAAAAAGCTACAATTATGCTTCACAGTCATTATTAATTTGGTGTATACAAATGTATATGTATATGTGCGAACATGTATGCCAAATATCAAGTTTGTGTTGCGTAGTAAACTTGTAAGTCTTATCGAGTGTTTTTTAGTGTCAGCACACACCTTTTCCTCATAATATTTCATTTCATTACACATTTGTTCTTTTCTTCTTTTATGGTGTCAGCCCAGTGAGTTATGTCCCTGTTCCCAGCCTAATTGATTTTATACACAAAAACAGCATGATGCCGCATAAATTTCACAGCGCTAGAAGTCATATGACACAAGTCATTTGACCTGCATGATGGTCTCAACTTGGCTCGTTGGTTTAAAGTTAGGAGCATATGTTTAAAGGGTCATTGGTTGTGTACTGGAGGAATCTATGTAGGGAATATACTATATCATACCAGGAAATATCAGCAGGGAGAAATCTGATGGAGGTAGCAAAAGGGTGTAAAGGAGGTGAAGTCGCCATTACCCCCTCCCCATAAAAAAATAAATTAAATTTTTGTGTCACTTTGTGTTGTCCATTGCTGACTAAATTCTCCACTTCAACTCACATATCCCTGTATTATTATTATTTCATTTAAACTTCTCACAGTGCATAATATACTTCATGTGATTTAGCTGTGTTTTACATATTTTGTGTTTGATTTCTTCTTGTCTTCTCAGCTTTTAGTTTCTAAACACAATTAAACTGTTCTGTGCTTACAACAAACTTGAAAATGTCATTTCATTAAGTAGTCTCCAGGAGTAGCTCTCCAACTTCTTGAAGGACATCCAAAGCTGCACTTTGGATGTTGGCTGCCCTTTTTTCTGTTCTTTATCAAGATGATCCCACACTGCTTCAATAATGTTGCAGTAACGTTGTTTGTCCTTCTACACAGGTATGTTTTTACTAAATTAGAACTAGAAAATGTGTTTTAAAAATGAGAGGTGGCTCAAGGCTTTTGCATTTTTGCAAGGAACTCCATTATCTCATCTTGAAATAACCATAGACCAGGGGTCTCCGATTACTGGTCTCAAGGGCCAGTGTCCTGCAGGTTTTAGATCTCACGTTGCGTCAACACAGCTGAATCAAATGATTAGTTCACTACCAGGCCTCTGGAGAAATTCAAGACATGTTGAGGAGGTAATTTAGCCATTTAAATCTGCTGTGTTGGATCAAGGACACATCTAAAACCTGCAGGACACCGGCCCTTGAGGCCTGGAGTTGGACACCCCTGTTATAGACATTTCAAGAATCATATGTAAAGCAGATGCTACTGTGACTAAAGGCGATTAAAAGGCAACCAAACAGGTCTTCATCCATGACAGTCAGGTGAAGATCTGATGCCGAGCATATCACTTTGGTGAACATTAACTGACATTGTTTATTTGCATTTTGTGTAGAGGACAAAACTGTGAGCAGATGAAAAAAATGATGTCTACACCTGGAAATGTAGGTTTTGTGCTTGTCGTTTCTGAGTAGAATAATTATTTTTATAGAACATTTCAAATTAAAAGCCAAAAGGGAAGCAAAAAATGCAAGTCTTACTCCAAGTACTTTAATTAATCAGTAAAGGTAAGAGAAAAATCCAAACTTAATCTTAAATTCTTTTCAAACTATTTCCATTAAAGGAGGTTACAGAAAGCAACATTTATTGTTACCATAAAGCAATAAAACATAACATAGTTAAACTTCTAATGTCAGCTTTGAAAGCATCTTACTTAACCAGAAGTGAAAAGCTGCACTTATAGATTTCTGTAAAATCGTGCAGCTACCATTTGACTAGCAAGTGCTTTAGGCTTCAATGACTGGATTTTTAAAAATCACTTGTAATTAGCTGGAAAAGGGAGGAGCTCTGCTGCACTCATGTGAGTGTTGGGGAGATGAAACTTACAAGATAAACGAATTGAAACAGGAACAAATGCAAAGTTCAGTGCAACTTTAAAATCAAGTCAAGGTTAGATTTATACAACAGACCTCCAGGTGTATAAGGAAAAATAAAATCTTAAAACTGTAAATCAATTTCTTCCATCAAATTCCACGAAATTTAAGGTTTTTAAGGTAGGTTTCGTGTAATCATGTTAACTGATAAATGATTTAAAAAAAAAAAAGTTTTTTAAAGTAGATTATTCTAATCACTCTGGGGTGTAGGATGACACTCGTGATCTTTGCTGGGGAAAGGGAAACGATAAAAGTTGTGGGATGGGCCTGCTTTGCAGGCGGTTTAACGACTGTGGAAATTCCGCCCATCAACACGACACGCCTCCTCTCCGGTACACGATCACGGCTCAAACTCTACAAATGGGGATGCAGTGAAAAGAGTTTTGAAAAGTTTTGCAGATGACGAAGAAACTCACACAAGGGGAATAATCATTTATGACTTAAATGGCGGAAGAACTGTTACAGGGAAACAATGAAAAACTCACCTCGGTAAGTGTAAGCATTTTGAAAAATTTCGATCTAATTCCTGGGTGGTATGGTCGTTTCCAGTGATCGCTTTTTATTAGTCACATGATTTTGGAATTATGTCGCGAATGCCTCCTAATCTCATTGTACAACGTTGGTTCAAGGTCATGGTTCATATAAGATGCTTACTGGGTTCCTTGGAAAACTCATCATGACACACTGAACTCGTACAATAGCACCAGTCACCACGTCATATGACATTCCAAGCATCGTTCAATTTACCACAAATCAGGTTAAAAAAGACTAAAGGAGACTTTAAAAGCAAAAGTAGCTTGTGTGTGTTTTTAAACGGCAAATGAGAAGTTACTCGTGTCTCATTTTAAAGTGGTGTGACATGTGAGCAGCTCCACATGAGATATTTAATCAGAATAAATTGTTGCTGAGTGGGGTGCAATGTCTCCTGCGAACTATATTTAAAAGGAGTGACGATGGCTCAGAGGAGCTGTTGACTACCTTTAGTCATAACAGACTTATGAGTCTTATCTGTTATCACTGATTGTTGTTGTACAGCTTTAAATTCTAAATAAAGTCAGGTACCTTTGATCATGGTGACTTTTTAAAACTAAACATCATTTAGCTGATTTTTCAATACACATTGACTAAACTGTAACATTTAGTCAGCTGCTTTAACATATTCATTTAGGGTAATTGTTTATGCTTCCAGTTTGTTTAGTTATGGTGAAATCTATTGGATCAGGGGTGTCAAACATAAGGTCAGGGGGCCAGAATCGGTCAAGCAAAGACTCCACTCTGACACTGAATGTGACAAAACCCGTAAGTTTTTGACTTTTAATTGTGTTTAAATAGGTTTTACAGCTTAGATGAAAATGGCCATATGGAGAGAGAGAGAATGGCAGACCTTTAATTGTAATTAATGTGATTTTACACCTTTATTCCTTGCATAAATACTTCCTTACAATTTTTCATTCACTACAACATTTCTTCATCAAGTACAAAAACAGACAAGCTGTTGAAATTGAAATGGCTTCCCTCACTAACCCCCAACCTTGACCAGTTGGGATCTAGACTGGTTCTGCTGGAGATTTCTTCCTGTTATAAAAGGTATAAAAAGGAGTTTTTCCTTCTCAGTGTCACCAAATACTTGTTGGAGGTTTCTCTAGTATTATTGTAGGATCTTTACCTTACAATATAAAGGCCCTTGAGGCAAAGTTGTTGTGATTTGGTGCTGTATAAATAAAATTGAATTGAATTGAATGAATAGTTAAACTGCTTTACACTGAAAGAAAGGGGCGTTTCACTGGCCTGGTCCACTTCACATTAAAAGTGGACTGTTTGTGTCCCACAATGTCAAATGAGTTAGACATCCCTCAGACAGTAAACTCTGTTTGCAGCTTGGTTTTCCCCTCATGTGTTGCTTTGTGTTTTCCACAGCATCTTACAAAGCCTCTGCTGGCAGTGGCTTTTCTGGCCTCATTTGGCAGCTCTATGCTCTATGGCTATAACTTGGCCGTTGTCAACTCTCCTGCAAAGGTATTTTCATCGTCGTCTACATAATAAGACTCCTGGTTTTGTGATTTCATTTGCGTGCATGCTTTTCGTGAGAACTCAAATGTTCCCTTTATGGTTAAACACTGTATGAAATTTGATTCTCAATGGTTAAATAACCCATTTGAACATAACACTCCAACTGAACAAATAAATTGTCATGTGGAGTCATGTGGGCTTATGTAGCTACCTTACCATGTCATTGATACGCTATAGCTCTTAATCTATTATGTTCCTTGGATGTTGAATTTGCCGCGGTGCGGTCATGTGTTCAGCCCCACAGAAGCATGTGAGCAGGCTCAGGGTATTGTCTCATGTTCGTAGCTCAGGACTTAGGATCAGCTAAACCTTTCATCTCCAGCTTTCATTTGCATTGTTTTTCTAGAGCTTGGTATCTGTTGTTGGAACTTTATAAATATGTTATATAGTCGTGGATTAAAGTAACAAAAATTTTATAAAAACCCTGCATCAGTTCCAGGTCAGGAATCAGCCAGCCAGGGTGTTTTCTTAATGCTATTGTTTTTAAATATCCACAATGAAACTGTAATTGGTTTAGAGGGAGGCTTAGACATGTTGAAATGCTTGCAGATGCACTGTCTACATTAAGCTGGGCAGACACTGTGCGATTTTTTTCAGTCGCATTCAGCTCCTGCTCAAACTCTACGATTGATTCGCAGGGGTTAGAAGTTCGTGGGTCACGATGCAGCGTCTCACACTATACGGCCCGATGCTCTGATGCGACTTGAGTGCTCACACTGTGCGTCCATAACATGAAGCTTATAAGCTTAAACACAAAATCTGTCTCTCCCTCTCTGTCTTTAACAGACACTGACACACACACCACCACCATCAACTTTGCTAAATTGCTAATGAAAAACATTGACCAGGTGGCTGCAGTTGAGCAGCAATGTCCATCCAACTCTTTTCACGGTTGGTGCGGTCGTGATAATATTGTGAGGCCACATCGAAATGCTCGGATGAGCTTGCCAAATTTCTTCAAGTTGTGCCTCCATCGCTTGTGTCCAGATCACTGCCGTGCTGCTCTGTCTTTCTACTTCCAATTCTGTTTGCGCATGCGCAGTGTGAGAGGCTGAGTTGACACCCTCACGAGGGCCGAAAGGATTTCAGACAGGTTTGATTTTCTTGCGACCATACGATTGATGATCGGGAGCTGGTCGTGAGGTGTTAATCGCTTCTTGTTACCTCATGTATACTAAACGATGCACGACACACGATTAAGGCGAAACTCGGGCCGATCCCCAAAACGGTCGCACGACTGAAAAATCAGACAGTGTATGCCCAGCTTTAGAAGCTTGACATGAGTTTCATTTTTATAAAAATAGATTCACGAGATGATTAGCTTAGCTACTGGTCACGGGAGGATGGAATGAAGTCACAAGTCATCTCTCTAATGCTCTAAAACGCACACATTAATGTAATAGCTATTTCCTGGCACGGCTAATTTCAAAAGACATGGAGCCAATTTAGTTGCTTCTGCTTGTGTCCTTTGGCTAAGCTAGCAATTTAGCTAGCGTAAGCCGACTCCCGACTGATATGGAAGTGAGATGTGAGAATAAAATCAATCTTTTTCTTGAGAAAAACAGAAAAATACTGGGTATTTCCCCAAATCCTGAATGCTCTGCACAGAAGTAGGGACAGCTTGAGCAGTTCAGTTCATTTTGTTTGGGTCAGTTTCTTAGTGTCAAGTGATCTAAATTTTTCTGCTCAAATGATGAGGTCAAACATTTACCTGCTCTCAGTAACGTTAGCGTCCTTTTTGTGCTGTCATAATGTTCACAAAGTGTGGCACAATAGTCAGTCTGTGCAATAAGACAAAATAGCTCATTTTTTGTGCTATGGATATTATGATACGGACGAATCTTGTCTGAAAATAAATAATATAAAAACTTAGATTACATAATCAGAAAGCTAAAGTGCTTATTTCAGACTGATATCCAAAGCAGAGCCTGCAAGTCTCACAGTATCAACATAACATCCTTTTTTTCAGACTTTAAACTCAATAAATCTCAGGTAAAATGTATTTTAGTTTTAATAGTTTACTATCAAATTTAAAGAAAACTTGCGCTTCAGTAATTAGCCAGCAGAGTAGAAAGAAAGACAAGACCATTTAGCAGTTTATGATTTAATGTAATTGGTACGACAATCATTTGATAATCTATTGACGCTGTTGTTGACACTGATACAAATAAAATGTGATCTGTTGTTACCCTCTTTTTTTCAATCACTCTTCTGTTGGAGGGATTGAGGTTTTTTTGTGTGTTTTTTTTTTTTTTAAGAGAGAAGAGTCTTTTTCCTGGTAACCCTCCCAAACAAGCCTTACTTCTCAGTTTTTTGCCCTGTCATGAATTTTAACATTAAAAGTTTTAACACTTCCTCAGAGCATTGGATCATCTGGCTTTGGGGTCAATGGGTTTGTACTTCCAAGATTTTGTCGTTGTGTTAACACACACCTGAACACTCCAGACATATGACAACATTCAGAAAGTAATATTTTAGTAAGCAAGGTAATGTGGAGGAGTTCTATTCTATTCTATCCAGCTCTTTTAAGGAGGAGCAGGTCAGCAGTTGAAACCTTTCTGACATCATATGACACTTTCTGTTGTTTCAATAATTTTCATTACTTTGTATAAGAAATCAATACAGAAACAAAGCAAAGGAGCAAATATAAATTTCCCTTCCTGTTGGTTATGGACACTTACTATGTTGTTACTGTCGTATGCTTCTTTATGAGATCTGTAGACTTTCACTGAGGCCTTTTTATGTGCGATAACATAGCACATAGTACAGGGAGAATTTTTGAATTGTGTCCTCTCCTGCACCTTTTCTGTATTCTTTTGAATTCATATTAATTTATATATTAATTCATATTTTTCTTAAAATTTTAATGCAATGGATCATACTGGACACTTTATTGAGTGAAAGGCGTCACTGTCAGATTCATCAAGCATTCAGTCGATGAGTCCTTTTCAGCTTTGAATTTGACTTGACTTGATTAAATTATTGAAGTTACAACATCAAATTTTCATTTTTCAGGTCTTTTGGGGATATAGTGTGACGTATCATTTATATGTTTCATTTTTTGTGTCATGTCTGTAGTGTTACAGTTACGGATGCTCACATTAAACATGTTCAAGGTTTCAAAAAGTTTGATCGGCATAATTGATAATAACTTAGTATTTGCACTATTCACAAATCCAGGCTTCCGACTGCTCTATTTCAGGCTGTTTTTGCAACTCTTGGCTCTCGTTTATGTCGGTAAGATTGGATGTATTTATTATAGTCGTCTCATGGCTTTAGATGTGAGCACAGAAGCTCCACACTCCTCTTCAAACTTTCTGTTTGCAAGGGGCAGTCGGTCAGAAGAAAGTTGCTTTAAAAGGAAGAGGATCTGGTTTCAGAGAGCTGGTTTCAGAGAGCACATGGCTGCACGAAGCTCAGTGTAAGAAAAAAACAACAACAATATTTTGAACTCTGACTCCTATAAAACTGCTGTGCTAGAATAATAAATAAAAGGCTAAATAAATAAGATATTTAAAAAAGGTAACATTATCTTTTGATTGCACACAATCTTTTTACACTGGGTTTGATTTATTTGGGGTGTTTTTTTGCTTAGAAAATGAATTTACCTTGTTTTCCACCAGTACATCAAAGACTTCTACAATGAGACATTATTAGAAAGTCATGGCTGGACTCCGGATGGGCATCTTCTTACCGTCTTGTACTCTCTTACTGTGTCAATCTTTGCCATTGGTGGAATGACCGGAGCACTGCTGGTGGGCAGACTAGTTACCAAATATGGAAGGTCAGTGTGACCATGTTTATGAATTTTGAGTGCATGCTTATGAATTACTATTAACCTGTGACAGACTCAAACTTAGAGAGCTAAGCAACGAGAATCACTGCGTCCAAACAGGAAAGGGACTCTGGTGAGATCCACCGCACTTGTTTTTATGGGCGGAGCTCTGATGGGCTTTAGCAGATGGTGCAGAATTCCTGAGATGGTCATCATTGGGCGTTTCATCACAGGAGTACATTCAGGTAGACATGCCTACTGTTCCTGGTTGACTAAACTTTATTCCAATGTCAATAATCTCCTCTTAATATTTATTACTGTTATTATTACTGTCACATATTTGTCTGTAATTAGCAGCACTTTGTGTTATTGGTGAAAAATAGCTGTATATACATTTCCTATAATCTATAAACAGCTGAGTCATTTATGCTTTAAATTGCCTTTTCAGTTCATATTTGGTGTTTTGTTCATTTTTGCACCAGCACAGTCAGACTGTATTAATTGCACTTTCTTCGTTTCTACAGGGATTTCTCTCAGTGTGGTGCCGATGTACCTCGGTGAGATCGCCCCTAAGAATTTGCGAGGCTTCCTGGGCCTTGTTCCCAGCATTCACATTTGTCTTGGAGTTTTCATCGCTCAGGTCCTGGGGCTCTCGGAGATACTGGGAAAGGTTCTTATACTGTGATGTTTGACTGGCTTTCATAGTTCTAATATGCAATAAAAATAACATTTTGAATTGATGCATGCATGCAGAGACTCTGTGATCTACAATTGAGCAGATGCACAAAGCGTTGCGAACAATATACTTTCAGCCAGAAAAAGCTTCAAGACACCCTATGTTTACTTATGGAATAGCTAAATATAGGTATAAAGACAAAGATGGTAAAGATAGAATGAATAGTTTTAAATGATGATATTGTTATTTTTTTTAAATCAAGGTTTAGGTGAGGTGTTTGGTTTTTATTGGGGTTGTTTTTTCCCCACACAGGAAGAGCACTGGCCTCTGCTTTTGTCTCTTGTGGCGGTTCCTACCATGGTCCAGCTGATACTGTTGCCATGGTTTCCAGAGAGTCCACGATATCTGCTAATAGAGAGAGGAGATGTGCATGCCACCATTGCAGGTTAAAAAGTGCATTTCCTGCTTTCCTTTTCTGAATGTAGAAATTACAAATGAAGATCAAGACGCCTAGAACAGATTCTCAAACTTTACATAATCCTTTCACTGTGATACTTGAAGGATGAATTAAAACTGGTTTAAAAAAAAAGACTCCTGTTTCACTCCGTTCTGTAGCCCTAAAGTGGTTCCGTACTAAAGGAAACATTCAGGCTGAGGTTGAAGAGATGCAGGAGGAGCAACGCTCTTTGTCCTCCATGCAGACCCTCTCTGTCTGCAGCCTCCTCATGGACAGCTGTGTCCGCTGGCAGGTCCTCACTGTTGCAGTGGTCAACATCGGCATGCAGCTGTCTGGGATTGATGCCGTGAGTAGGAGAACTATTGTGTTGCCTTTTTCATCTTTTGTTTATATGTGTGTGTATTGTCACATTTTAAATGTGCAACAACTGTGCAGTTATTATATGAGAGGGAGATCTTATAGTGCGAGAGTTCCCAGCTGGGCTCCTCCCGTCCATCCATACATCACAGTCTCACACCCACTGAATGACTAAGCAGGGGGCGATGTGACCATGCCTCATTATCTCCTGGTGCTCTCCCTCAGCGTTACCTCACATAACAAGGTCCACCCATCCGAACACAAAGTCAAACACATCTTTGTACTCATTGCTTCATATGGATGGAGGCTCCAGGCATGCAGGCTCATATGCTAGTGCCATTTCGCAGCAGGGGTGCACCCCACTGAGTCTCTCAGTCCCAGCTGTTCCAGCCAGGAACACTGGAAGGCTTCAAACCTCCAGAAGAAGTAGTGTCTCCAAATCTGAGACACGAAAAGTAAAACTAAGCAATTCAAGAGAGTTTGAAAAGTAAATGTGCATGTTTTTTCTTAAAATATTGGATACTTATAATCATATTCATACAGACTGAGTTTGTGCACAACCAGATATTATTCAACATGTTACAACATGGTGCTTTTACAGTATTTGTGGTGCTGATTTTGTAGAGTTATTACAGCCAGCTGGGGAGCCACTCAACCTAGGAAAAATGATGAAAGAGCTATTTCTTCTGCAAGTACTACTGTAGCTGTACTGTCATTCACATCATAAAGTGGCAGCCCCGCTATTATTTTGTTGCTGCTCTTGCTTTGTTTTCGTTCTTCCACTTCTACACGAAGCAAGAGAATACGACAAAGCATCGACTACATATTCATAATCATAAACAAGTGAAATCATGGATAAATCGTGAAGAAGGAAAAGAAGGGACAAATAAATGCATAACTAAATTCATAAAGTTAATTTTCAGGTAACAAAATATTTTCCAGATGTATGTAATGAATGATTTCCAGTGTCTTTGTACTGGTTGTAGTGGATAATTCAGCATGAGCAAAATCAGTTCCAAATAAGAATGCTGTAATAAAACGGATAATGAGGATTACGCTCTTTGGTTGTTTTTTCTTAAGGTAGAGTAAGTTGAGACATGTGCTGAGGCTACCTGCATCTGTTTAGGATCAACATACTCCACTAAAAAGTGAACCAGGTTTTATCCACTTTTTGTAATGTGGAAGTGTAAGGTGCTAGGACATTTGACACAAATGTGCTCAATGAACGGTTTCCTGAACTAGGTTGTATAAAGTAGAAGTTGCCATTAAACTATTATGTTATCAGCATCTGTCTTCTCAAGGACAGTTTCTCAAGACAGATGCTTGTTTTGGTAATACTGAAGTAGTATAGTTGGCATTGTAGCTTTGAGTAAGCCCAGAGATTAAGTCATTTTAAGACTGTGATTTTCTCCTACTTAACTTTTCCTACTTTAACTGTACATACCTCATTGTGTAAATCTAGGTTAGGTTTACACATTGAGGCATATCAGATTAGATGAGCTAAATAATCCAAGAACACTTTTGAAATCCTGTGATTAGATGAGGCTACTTCTGTTAAACAAACAGTTTGGCCTGAAAAAGCTGAAAAAAGCTCCAGAGTGAAATGAGCCATGGCTACTTTGCTTAGCACTCTGACATCACTGCAGTGTTACTGGCTTGCACTTTAGTGCTCATGTGCGTAAAACAAAATATATGAATCAACTCATATAACACAATTCTTATATTAGAGGAGATTTTAGCTCATTAAGGAGGCGTTTTAGCCTAGCAGCTTATATTCATCTTCATCAAATCTTATCCCAGTTGTTTAAGTTTCTGGAATTGTTTGTGCCTGTGCAGGCCTTCTGCTTTGCTCGTCTGTTTGCATACTTCAAGCCTCCAATGGTGATGAAATGTTATATGTATGGTTACTAAATCAACAAGACAGCATTTAACTGCACTGATCACGATCTTGTCCGCACATCATCAATGATGGATGTTGTATCAGCAAAGTGTGATTAATGAGAATGCGCAAATTAATTTCAAGGGGAGTACTTGTCAGGAGTCCATACTGATGAAAAGCTGTATCTCAAATGCATGAGTGATGGTCGGCCTTGTGATAATGATCACTATGATGAATCGTGTGCATTACCAGATAAGCAGAGTGACTTTTTGGCTCCTTAAGGAAACAAGGCAAACTTTGATTTTTGCTGTATCAATAATAGTCCAAAGGATTCAACATATCAATAAACCTTGTGTCAATTTCAGATCTGGTTCTATACAAATGACATTTTTAGGAATGCAGGAATCGCAGACCCTTATATTCAGTACACAACAGTGGGAACTGGGGCCATTGAGGTCATCTCAGGGATGCTGGGGGTGAGTAGACACACACACATTAAGATGAAATGAATGTATTTCTATTATACAAGGATTTTTTATATTTTGGACTTGTAATGTTGGAACACAGATGTGATAATGTGCTGCTGTTTTCCTGGTCTGAGCTCTGTTTGACCAGTGTTAAAGCAAAAATATACAACAGAATTAAGTATATTGGGAACTTGACATAAAAAATTGCATTTTTTGTTTTGTTATGGATTTAATGGCTGCTAAACTGAAAATAGAATTAGCAGATTAATTAACCATGAAGCACTTGGGGTTGCAATAAATCTGTGCCTTGTATGACTGATGGTAACTTCAGTCTTGATCCACAAGAAAAAGAGAAACTGGGAAAAACAAATGCCTTCCCTTCTGATAAACATGTAACTTCTTACCTAAAATACTTAAAAGAAATAATGACTTTGGTTATTTTGGTTATGACATGTAGTCATGCACAGTCTGTTTTGTTTAACTTGACTGTTTCAGTTTGTGTTTTCTGTTGTCTTGGTCATGCTTGCATAAAATCTGATTAGGGGAAGGTGAGCTGAAACCTAATGAAGGTCATTTATTCTGTAGCGTGCACAGGGCCATGTTATACTCTATTGAAAATAGATATATAGATATAGATATATATATAGGCAAACGAAAGATTTGTATAATTGCAACTAACTTTTTGAAAATCTATTTTTATGGGTTAGTCACATGTAGTCCTGCTTATTTGTCCGTTATTTAGTGTTTCGCTATTGAGCGTCTGGGCAGAAGACCACTGATGATTGGTGGTTTCCTTTTTATGGGACTGTGCTGTGCCGGAATCACTGTGTCTGTCCTCTTCCAGGTACATGTCATCTGATATCCTGCTGGTTTAGGAATATTTTGCATGACATTATAGTACATTACATGGAGCTTAGGACATAACCAAATTTACATAATTTACATAAATTATTGTATGTCTTCAGATGCAAAAGCCTCTAAGTGACACCCTCTGTGAAAAATGAGAAAATGATATCAGGTGAAAGCTTCACTTCAAAGCCATGCTAAGCCTCTTTCCAAACATGGTTTGCTAGCAGAAACCTCTAAATGCCACTAAAAGCTACCATGTCCACAGGAACACCAGTCAAAACACACTTATCTGTAAGATTGTTTTCAGTTGCATGTTTAGCAACTATTTCCTATGTCTCATCCAAAGAGGTGGACTGCACAAAGGATGATGCACAAATGCAAAGCAGGTTTTGCTGCAAAAGACTATTGAATTTGTTAAAAACATTTCAAAATAAAATGTTAGCAAATGTTAGGCAGCATGGTGGCACGGTGGTTAGCACTGCTGCTGCACAGCAAGAAGGTCCTGAGTTCAATTCCAACATCAGGCCGGGGTCTTTCTGTGTGGAGTTTGCATGTTCTCCCCGTGTTTGCGTGGGTTCCCTCCGGGTACTCCGGCTTCCTCCCACCGTCCAAAGACATGCAGCTTGTGGGGATAGGTTAATTGGAAAATCCAAATTGCCATTAGGAGTGAATGTGAGTGCGAATGGTTGTCTGGCCCTGCGACAGACTGGCGACCTGTCCAGGGTGTACACCGCCTCTCGCCCTATGACAGCTGGGATAGGCTCCAGTGCCCCCCGCGACCCTGAAAAGGATAAGCGGAAGTGAATGGATGGATGGATAAAATGTTAGATAGGCTTAGAGATTTTTCCATCTGAAGTCATCATATAAATGAATAATATTAAAAAAAAACTGTGTGTGACTATCTGCAACTCATGACTTGTGTTTGACCAATCACAGCCGCAGTTGTCCTACATGCGCTACATCAGTGTGGGCTGTGTTATTGGGATTATTGCTGGCTTCTGCATAGGTCCAGGTAAAAAAACACACAAAAAACAACCAATCTTGTATCTGTATCTGGCATGAAAACTTTCCAACACTTTCAAACCTACATGTGATTGCATTAGCTAGAAGTAATCCTGTGTATGAGGAAACACTGCACCCTGCTGGAAACTTGCGCAATAGCAGGCATTAAAGCTTTAAAACATCAGCACCCCATCCTCCACACTCCTCCTCTGGCTGTGAGGAGATATTGTATTTCATTAGTCTTGTAAATTAGGAAATCCTAACTGCCACACTGCTTCCATTCTCACAGCCATTTGTACACTGGATGAGATGAGTGAAGTGAATTAAGAGGCAATAGTTTACAACGATGAGAGCCACGTCGAGCGAACCTGCGAGGATGATGGATTAGAACAAATCTGGTTTACATAACGTCATTCGTCAAACAGGCAAAATCTATACCTCAGCAAACAAGGATTTCTCTTGCTGCAATTAGACTTCTAATGGCTCATTGTTCATAAGCTAGCTGTGATGAATATGGTTTCCTTCAAATGAAACCTTGCTTGCACATTGATGCCCTCCCATATATACCGCAGATGTTGACAAATTATGGTGTAGTTATTGGTTTGACAATATTAAACTTTTCTCTCTGCAGTTATCATGCACAGAATAATGAGGACATTATTCGGAAAGCTAATCATTAGAGCTTATACTAATGCATATTTCTCCTTCATAGCCTTCACTTCTAACAATGAAGAATCACATGTTTAAAGTTAAGGCACATCTTAAACTAATGAATTGCATGAGCTAAGCTATTCTGTGTCTTGTGGTTCAGAAGTGGAGTTTTTGCCGTCTTGACAAACACCTTCCTCTCTTGTCAGTCTATGATTAGTGAGTAATAATGAACACATAATGAAGTACATGTAGAAAAAGGAGTGTAATATAATAGCACTTGGGCTTGTGAAATGTTTATCATTAATCATCTTCTGTTAATTTTGAGTAACTGCCAAGGAAGAGTCCTGAGTGGGAGTATTGATAAAGTAATTGATGAACTAAGATGCCGATGTTAATTTCACATCACCCAATAGATTCATATAGCCATACTAAGTAATTAAATGTGATTTGTGTTATAACAGGATGCTTAGTTAGATTAAACTCTCTTCATGTGGTGTTGTTGGGAATATTTTTGGAATAAAACAAATATGTTTTTGTGTATTCTTTACAGCGGGTGTGCCTTTCCTGATCACTGCGGAGCTGTTTAAGCAGTCTCATCGACCGGCTGCGTACACCGTAGCTGGTTGCCTCAACTGGATGTCCAACTTCACCATTGGTTTTGTCTTTCCCTTCTTAGAGGTCAGCACTGACTTCTATCCCACAGAGCTAAATTCAAATGTACACAAAAGCCATCTAAATATACTGTCCAGTTTATAGTGAAAAAACATGTAAAAAGGCTTTATTTCTATTTTTTATTTTTTTTGTACATGTGTAGTCTTGACATTTGATGCACATCTACTGTGTGTATACGACTGGCTGTGCACTTTTGTCTGAACAGAAGTGACTCCACAAATACCAATAAAATTTCCAATTAAAAGTCCCGACCTTGCTGTCTGTCATTGTCCTCGGCTTCGTTCCAAGTGAACAGCTACAGAGTAAAGAGGACAATTAATTGTTAAGTTGACAGTGACCGAGGCAGTCAGTAATTAGTCTGGCCATAGATCTTAAAATATGAGATTGCACGTTCCTTAATCTTTCTGTTTTTATTCCACATGAAGCAAAATAACTTCATTGCTCTCAGAAAGTGTTTTAGGTCTTCAGGCTAGCAGGTACTGTCTTCCTCTAGTCTCTGGGATAAGCTAGGCTAAACACCCTGTCCTGTGTTTTTTCTGTTTTATAGCCTACCTTAGAGTTTATACCAAAACATTTCCCCTGCTGCAAAACATCACCGATTTGCTACTGATCTTACTGTCTTTTCCAGCAAAAATAATGGCAATAAGGGCAATAAAAGAGCCCCTGGCTAGTTTGGAAACCTAGTAGATCATTTACAGCTTTAAAAAAAAAAGGGAAGTACTTGCCTTAAAAATTTGCTATGTTAATGCTAATGCTATTAATGCTAACGTTAACCTTTAAGCCAACAAAACCAATAATCTACCTTTCATGTTTTGTGTCTTTAACTGTGCATTTGTATTTTTTTGTGTCCTTCCACCCCAGATTGCTACAGGTCCTTTCTGTTACCTGATCTTCTGTGTGGTCTGCTTGGGAGTGGCTGTCTATACCTTCTTCATCATTCCAGAGACCAAGAACAAAACTTTCTTGGAGATCAGCCAGATGTTTGCCACCAAGAATGAGATCTGTGAAGAAGAGCTGTATCCAAATAGTGAACTAAAAATGGCTCTGATGAACGGCTATGGAACCCTCGACTTCCATAACAAAAAATAGGAATTCAGCCAGTTGAATAGGAGCTCAACCAACACTGTCAGTGATACAGACAAGGAACTGTCAGATCAGCTGCTTCGTGCAAATTGTCACTGCATACAGTTATGGTCAGAAGTTTACATACTCATCATGGGCATGAATGTCATGGTAATTTTGGACTTTTAATGACTCCTTTGAATTGTTCTTTTTTTAAGGTTGGAATGATTGTATGGCAAACATTTTTAATGCTTTTAGAAAATATGAACTGGGGACACAGTTGTGAATTCATGTTGTATTTTCTCAAATCCACTCAAAATTAAAAGTATGCATACAGACTCAAAAATATACATATATCCCCACTAATATTTGATTAAACGTCCTTTAGTGGGTTGGACCTTTTGTAGATGCCTTTTGTAGCCAGAATTATGCTTCTGTCATAACTCGTACTGGACATTTGATCTTTCTTCTTGACAGAACTGGTAGATTTAATTTAAACTGGTTTCTTGATGTGGTAATGGCTTTTAACCATAGTCTATGGAGGAGGTGGGGGCTTTGGGAAGGCCATTCCAGAAGCTTAATGTTAGCGTCCTGTATCCGTTCCAAAACCAGTTTTAATGTGTGTTTGGGATCATTGTCCTGTTGAAACATCCAACTGTATCAAAGTTTTAACTGAAGAATTTGACAGTAGTTCTTCTTCATTATCCGATCCACTTTGTGCAAGGTACCAGTACTACTGACAGCAAAACAGCTTCTGAGCATGATGCTACCACCACCACACTTACAGTTGGTGAAGTGTTCTTAGACTTTGAAAGCCTCACCTTTTCTCCTCCAAGCACACCTCTTTTGGCCAAATTGCTCAGTCTTTGTCTAATCTAGCCATAAAACTTTTCTCC
Source organism: Haplochromis burtoni (assembly GCF_018398535.1). Classification (NCBI taxonomy): domain Eukaryota; kingdom Metazoa; phylum Chordata; class Actinopteri; order Cichliformes; family Cichlidae; genus Haplochromis; species Haplochromis burtoni. The sequence continues at coordinate 1,184,286 of NW_024582431.1, forward strand.
AGAAGGCATTTGGCTTGTCCGTGTAGGCAGCTACATATTTTAGTCGAGCTTGAAGGTGTCAGTTTTGGATCATCCCCAAATTCCTTTGACTTTGTTCTGAATATCGGTCAATCCAGTGAATGCTGTCAAACAAATCCTTTTTATACTGGCGAAGAGAAACTCCTAGCTGTAGTCGATCATGATCACTAACAAGAAGTTATCAGACCTTGGCCTTGTCAAGTTCAGAGATCACAGCACAAACACATCCTCTTCCAAATACACATGCATGCGAACGTTCTATAGAGTAATTAGTTAGTATACCGCTGAAGAATCTTGTATAGTAGCTGCACAAGATTGCTCAGTCAATTTTTAATGCTTTATCATTTACAAGACACAAAAATACATCTGACCCTGAATTTCTTTTGTCTGTTTGTTCTTTGTGTTTTGCCTATAATAACAAGCAAACATACAAAACATTAATATGAAAAAAATTCCATTCATAAACTCAGAAGTGCATTTCTACTTTAACATCAAGCCCTAAGCAGCACCTCTGAGTTAGCACAATACTTTGACTTCTTTTGGGGGCCATATTTGCTTCACATTCATTGAGCTGATGTGATGCTGGAAAAGGACTCCCACACTTAGAAAATTAAAATCAAGAGAAATATTGTGTGGCATCATTGCGTCTCACCAAAACTACCATAAAGCTAACACAACAACACTTGCAATTACAGCACGAACAAAAATGAATTATGAAAATAATACACAAATAAAACGGAGATTTTCAAACTGCAACCAAAATCATTCCCAACAGTGACATAATGGAGAAACGTTGCAAAAGGAGCTATTCACACCAAAGGGCAACAACAGAACTCAAACTTTGGCCTGAAAGGCAGGCAAATGCTGCCCAGTAAGTTAAAGCTTTAATAAAGGCAGGATTATTCTGATTCTTATTATTGGTTAATAAATCATTCATTATCTCTAAAATTTAGTGGTTTACAGATCTGCCTGACAAGTAAAGACACCCTAGTTTTATCCCGTGAGAAGACAAAAATCCCTTTGAGACTGCATCAGGAGAGGCCTCCGGTGCAACAATCTGCCAAATCAAAAAAATGCATAGCTATCCACTTTGGCGACCACGTGTTAATAAAGTAGCAGCTGAAAGGAGCTTTATTAGCAAATAAATCATTCAACAGTAAGGTTCACAGTTCATTCTTGGGTTTGTAATAGCAGTTTAGAAAACATTGTCACCACAAGGTCTATTTAGTTGCAGATCTAATTTCATCAAATAACATCATTTTTTATCAACAGGGAGACTGTCGTACACAGCAGGCATCTAACTGCTCAATATGGGCAACAAGTGCTCAGAAAAAAACATACTACAGTACTGCATGCACTAAGGAAGATTTTTATAACTGAAGGGCAAATAAACAGACCTTACTTACTTTACAAGTGTTTCACAGATATAAGCTATTAAGAAAAATGTTAATAGCTGTCAAATTTGGCTGGTGTTTCTCCTGCAGATGGTATGTAGTTATTAAAATGAATGTTTTGGTAATGCTAGCAAGTTTAGTTAGCAACGTGCATTCACAGGCTCTATGGGTAAATTACAGATAGTTGTTAATTAAGGATAATTGTTAAATACTATAATTTTACTCAATAAAATTTGGAGTACAGACTAGAGTAAAATTACCTGCAAAGCAAGAGCTCTAAGACAGCGGTCTCCAACCTTTTTTGCGCCACGGACCGGTTTATGCCTGACAATATTTTCATGGACTGGCCTTTAAGGTGTTGCGGATAAATACAACAAAATAAAACTAGTACCGGTACCGAAAAAAAGAAGATTTATTCATAACACACGTGAAAAGACCCAGGAAAACCGAGATAACGATAAAAACGATAACAAAATAACGCTGAAAACCGATAAAAACCCTGAAAACCATTCATTTCAAACCTGAGCCTCAACTCTCACGGCCCGGTACCAAACGACTCACGGACCGGTACCGGTCCGAGGCCCGGGGGTTGGGGACCGCTGCTCTAAGAGGTCTGAAACCACAAACATAACAAAGAGGTCCAGTTTGATGATTCGAATTAGATCTGCAGACAGCTACCAGCTATTGCTGTTTTTTCTCAATGGGGAAATTAATAAGCAAGAACAAATATTTTATTTTGTTCGTTTTACTCTAATACTGCATGTGCTAACACAGGTGTCTGTGGTGACTGACTCTCTTTTGGAGTCAACCTCAGATTTAGTTATTAAAATAAAAAGTGATCTCTGGCTAATGACACAGAGGCAGCATGTATTAGTCAAAATGTTGTTATGACATTGTAAATCAAACAGAGTGTTTTATTATCTACCTCTGGTTCCGTCATTCTGCGCAAAGTGTGTCAGTTAAAATGTTACTAAAGTGTTACTAAGTTATGACCGTCTACTTTAGTCGTTCATCTCAAACTGTGTGATCATAGCGTGAAGAAGCTTTGGTAAAATGTTGCTCAGATGTACCTCTCAGTGTGTTAGTGCCATCACTGACTATTTTTCTCTGCGAGGGTCGAACATTTGCCATACCATATGACATGCTATGGCATATTTGGGAATCATACAGTATGGTGAGAGATGGGGAGCACTGCTTTTCTTTCGCTCATCTCTTCCCTCTGCCTTGAGGCTGGCTGATCCATCTGTCAGGCCCTGCAACCCCCAGCTGAGGCAGAATGGATACACAATGTCAAATGCCTGTTTTGATATCACAGATGAGAGAAGAGGGGTGGACCGTGCCAATGTTGGAAACATCATCATATCACTGTAGGATTGGTAGAATACTCACAGCACTTTAAAACATGTCTTCTTTACTCACAAAAGCGGAAGGAAAAGTGAGGCAAACTGTGATGGAAGGTCAGGCTTTGGCGTTGTTGATTTGCTGCTGAATGGACAGAAGCGTTTCGGTCTTGCAGAGAGGCACAAGTAGGGGCAGCATGGCTGTTCATATGTAATGTCACTTTCAAACAAAGGGCTCCTTGTCACCGAGACTACAGTATATTTCTGTGGATAATGCCAAAGCATTGTGCACATGTGAAAACACACACTTACACGCAGGCTCGCTCCGCCTCGGGCTGGCAGAAGCTATAAATCAAACAAATAGCATCACAGCCTGGCGAAGAAAGCATTCCAACAGATAAAATGCTCTCCTACACAACAAAGCCACGCTCACTGCGTAATTAATTGCAACAAATTACCTCTTCCTCTCCCTGTCGGCCCCCACCTCGCTTTTTTACGGCACTGACAAGAGCGCACGCTCCTGCGCACGTGTGTGTGCAGATGTGTATGCGCACGCAGCGCACAATGTACTGCGCACTATGGCACCGGTACGTAGACTCGCACACAAGCGCACACACGTACACACTCGGCCTGCACCCTTCATAAGTGCTTTAATGTGGCTTATTGCAGTGTGCGGTCCCCTTAGCCGTGGAAATATTCGCTTGACGGATGTGCTTTGTCGCCGGCGCTCCCCGGCGGAGGGCGGCTGTCAGGGAGGAGATGATAACATTAACAGGGAGGCAAGGCGATGACAAATGCCTGTTATCAGCGAACGAGGCCGGTGACAAATCGAACGGCAGCGCCCAAGCAGCCCCGGCGCGGCGTAATAAAAAAGAAGATGGATGGCACACCCAGGCAGGGCCCGCGTTAATGCGATTTCCACTGCTCTCCCTGACTCCCAATTAAGGCTGGGGGTGGTGGTGGTGGTGGTAGAGCGCGGGAGAGAGGAGACAGAGACTGTGCGCCTCGTGAGTGTGAGGAAGGAGGGAAGCTAAAGATGGGAGGAGGGAAGACTGCAATGGAGATGAGAAGAAGTTAAAAAAAACAGTGGGGATGGGTAGAACTGACAGGAAGGAGAAATTCTGTAGATGCGGTGGCATATAAAGAGGATAGCTGTCACTAAGGATGGGGTGAGGGACAGGAACAAAGTGGAAGAATAACAACACAACATGCAGCATTAATTGCCTGCAGACCCCATCTGCTCCCTCTCATCTTCTTCTCCTCGATTTTATTCACATCTCAATCAGGGCCGTGTCTCACAGGTACAGCGTTGTTTTGTGTCTTTGCAGCCAGGTGGAACATCATTAGAGTTTTTCTAACAGCGACAGTAATGAACATAACCCGACACAGCATTAGAATAAAAAATAACTGGATAAATTCTCGCTTTAACCTCCTATCAGGGGCACCGCATGCTCCCGTGGTTTCCTGTTGGCCCAGGATTCAAGGGCTGCACCCTAAATCAGTGCTTATAAAAACAGAACTGACAGACAGCCCATGGCGTATAAGCAGACAGAGCTATACAGATGAGCTACGACTCTGTCCAGGATGACTGTTCCAACTCATCCTGTCCAAGGACCCAGATGTTATCTCTTTACTAAAAGGATCAGCTCAGGATATTGAGAAATTGCTTCAGGATAAGGGGGCATCTGTGCCCGAATACCCAAGGGCTGCTGTTTTGTCACTCTGACAGTGTTTTATAAAAGGCTGAGGAAGCTCAGAAGGCTGCAGAAACAAGCCTCATATATCTCCCGCTATTACACCCAGGCTAGAAAGAGAGGGCTGAAATGACAATGAAATATAGCCTTGGCTCAAAGGGAGAAAAAGAACAGGGTCTAAAGAGGGACAGCTGAGTCTCCCCAGGAGCCTGAAAGGGGCTGTGCTCCAAATCAGAGACAGATGCACAGCCGTCAGACACCAACCCTATGCTATACTGCAAGTGCACAGAGGTGAAAAGGAGACGATATGTGGTTCAGAGAGGGGGGTCCTCAGAGAGAGCAGCCTCTCGGTGCCTTTGCTGATATTAGTCTGAAAGAACAAGGAAGGAAATTAGAGCCCTGCAGGAGGAAGAGAGAGGGAGAGGTGTGCTGGGGAGCTAAAAGTCCAAACTCGGCAAGGACCCTTGCATCATTAAGTTGTCAAGTGGATGGGAGGCCCCGAAATATGACTTGGAGTTATTGCTGGGGCCGGGCCTGATGATATAAGAATTACAGTACATGGATCATGGCCGGATCGATAGGTAGACAAAGTCATTATAGAGGGGCTAGAGTTCAATGCCTCCCTGGGGCTGCAAGCTGGGACATATTTATCACTATGGCAATGTGTAGCACACACAACACACAGGTGGGTAGCTGTGTAGTTATATTTTGCTTGTTGCTCTTATTTCCAAGGCTATCTGTTCCAGCTGTATTGATTGTTTAAGTTTTATGTGGGTGCAGGCATCTCTGCATGAGTTTCTCGACCTGGTATCTGTCTACGTTTGTCAACCTATTTTCTTCCTGTGAGGAGTACCGACGCATGTGTGTTTACAGGTAAGCTAGATATCTTGGTGCTTGCACATCACTCAGCGGTGAGCATTTGTCCTTCCTCGCTCTCTGTCTTTGGATAGGGAGCACGGGCAGGCCAGCATCGATCCTCGCTTTGCCGAGAGAAATTAGGCATGAAATTAAAGCTCCCATCAAAGGCCAGAGCTGGCATTGTCACCTGATCTAGCACTATTTATACTCCCAGGAGATTTTGATGATGTCTCTATCACACTGATGATAACAGGACAGAGAGTAGAGAGAGAGAGAGAAAGAAAGAGAGGTGGAGCCACAGATAGAGAGTTTCTCCCCTCCATCCACGGTGCCACTGACCCACCATCATTTATACTGCCAGCGCTCAAGTGCAAGGTTAGCACCAACCTGAGCCTCCATAAATCACTGCTCTGCTGGACGGAGAGAGGCCGGGGTCAACGCCTCTCAGAGCCAACCTCTGCAGATGACAGAGTATTTATAGATCAGGAAGGAGAAAGGCAGGGAGGAAAGAAGAGGCAGGATGTGTGTCTAAGTGGCATGTGAGGAAGTGTGTGCACACAAATTCAGATGTGATAGTAATTATACATCTGATATGAGTAAACTCTTGCTGTTCTCTTGAGAACAGAGCCATGTAGTCATTGTGTGCACAGCCGACATGGAGTTGTGACAAACGCAGGAGACTGTAGGGGGAGCCCATTAACCACAAATCAGACCCCATGTTTCGACTTTTCAGCTTTCTTTATAAAAGCACATACTTCAACTTTAATTAAATAAAAACATAAAGTTTTTATGCCATCTACCATAAAAGACCAAAATATGGGGGGGGGAAGAGCCTACATACAAGTCACTGACACATAGATGACTCTATCTGTAATACACAATTTTAAAGTCACATATTTCCCAGTCAGACTCTGCTGAGCGGAGTCTCCGCCAAGTGCAGTGTTTTGACAACGGTACAGCAGGTCCAGCATGGTGCTCTAATGACCAGTGGCCAAAGGTTGTCCTGGCTAAACACTGGTTATGGTCAGCCACAAGATGACTGGGTGTCCCAGTGTCGAACTCATTTCTGCTGCTGCAGGGTTTCATGCACGGCGTCCATCTCTCCAGCAAAAATAAACCTTGGCACAATGCCAGATTTTGAAGAAAGAAAAACGTTTTTCAGCATCAACCAATCCTGTTGCTGCCCTGATGATTTAAGTGTTTACTTTTAATTCTGGAAACTACTGAATCCCTGAAAACCCATAATACAAAATTCAAATGTTGTGTGTGTGCGCGTGTGAACAGTCGTAGTCTGAAGGTCAAAGCAAAACGCATGTGATTGGTTCAACTCCAAACGGGCTGGAAAATTTGCAAAGACGTGCATGAGTAACTTTGCCTTTGGCTGGCATCTGCTGCTTTTCAGTCATTAACAATATGATGCTGTGTTTGTGCATACAAGTGGACAGCAAGCACACAACATTTTCAAACCATGAACTAAGCCTGATGTCTTTGATGTTCGGGTTTCACCTCCATGGTGTGACAAATAGTAATTAAAGCAATTAAAGTTGTGTCCTGATACAAAATTAATAATTTCCATCTAAATTTCAGTTTGATAAACTTCGGTCCTGGTAACCGTACCGGGTTTGGGTTAGGTAAATGTTGGTACCTGAATTATTGAGTTGATTAGTTGACAAACATAAAATTTAGCAAAAATAATTTTATTAATTAAAAAAGCTGGATATATTTTGTTTTACCTTGTTTTGTTTTGCTTTTGCCTTTCTTTTTTCATTTTTGTGGCGCAAATGTATACAAGTACTGAGGGGAAGTGCAGGTGAAGAGGAAAATTTTGAATCAGTAAAGTTTCAAGCACGGGGTAGGGATTAATAAATATATACATACTTCTTCCTATCACACATTCATATGTACGTGTACATGTATATGCAGGTATCCGTATATATGTGTGTTATTGGTGTGTTTGCTTTATATGTCTGAAATAAAAGGTTATCATCATCATCAATAAAGTTGAAGTTTTACTGTTTCTTTCGTATATTAAAATTTTAGCATTTACTTTTAACGATGTTTTGGACTAGTTACCTTAGCAACATATCAGGGTGGCTGTAGCTCAGGTGGCAGAGCAGGTCAGCCACTAATCAGAAGGTCGGAGGTTCGATCCCAGGCTGCCTCCGGGCTGCATGTCAAATATCCTTGGGCAAGATACTAACCCCATGTTTGCCTACTGGTGGTGGTCAGAGGGCCCGGTGGCGCCTGTGTCCGGCAGCCTCGCCTCTGTCAGTGCGCCCCAGGGCAGCTGTGGCTACAATGTAGCGTGAATGTGTGTGTGAATGGGTGAATGACTGAATGTAGTGTAAAGCGCTTTGGGGTCCTATGGACTAGAAAAGCGCTATACAAATGCAGGCCATCTACCATCTTCCTTAATGAATTAGGAGACTCAAGAAGCCCATAGTGTCCTTTTTTAGAAGTCAAACTAGCGGTTTAAAATAGCAGTTGTTTTCTTTCTAGTGTTCCACCACTTTCCCTGGATAAAGTTACATTTTCTAGATGTTGTAATCTTATATGTCAGAAACAGGACTCGTGTCAGTTGTATAGTTTGGATGATAAGGTAATTTCACTGAGAAAACTCATGTGGCGAGGATAAGCGGTAAGTTCATCTGTGGCAGGTTTTCTGTGCATTAGCTTTGTTATTGTACTGAATTGACTTTCACAATCACGAGACATCCCTCTACCCCCTCCCACCCATCTCCCGTTACAGTCTCCCCACCAGAGCAGCCCCTCCTCGGGACATGAAGGTCAGCGTGGCAGATAGGAGGGGTGTTTGATCGATAAGCACCACCCTCCCCTCGGCTCACTGACAGCTCCTGTCAAGTATCCAGCAGGACTCCTATCAAATGGATCAACCCTTAAACCCCAACCCACCACCAAGACCTCCCCAGTCCTCACTTTAAAAGAGAACTGTCACTAACTGCAACTGTCACATACCAGTCAGGTGTTTTCAACGCACTGATAATGTGCCAGGGAATGTCACCAGGGCTGAAAGTGTTTGTGTGTCGGAAGGAGAGCTGTTGAAAGTTTGCTGGTATTGTGTGAGATGTGTGTTTGCCCTCTGTGACCCAGCTTGCTCCTTATCATTTCAGATATCGGATTCAGCTGCAAGCCTTGATTGATTTTACAGTCAACCAAATCACAATGGAATAAAATAATAACATGACTTATGAGGCTGGAAAACTATACTCCCTCCCCCCTTTTTTAAAGGACTGGAAGAGATCTGGTGCTTACTGTGTGTCACCAAAGGAGAGGCGCTCCTCAGTGACCCACATCACAGATGTTAGTGGTGGAAGAGACCTTTGTGTGAAGTCTGAGAAAACTGTGTTTGTGTGTCCTACACCCACCATAAGGCCTGCATTCTTAGGTGCTTAACACATTGACGACTATGTCCTTAAACTGCGATGCAGTAAAGCGGGCTGTAGGTTCACAGTGTATGTGTGTTTGTGTGTCTTAGAGGTGGGGGTTGGGGGGGTTTAGGGTGACAAGGAGATAGTGTCGCTGATTGACACGTGAAGAGCAACTAAAAAAAATGCTCCCCTTTGGAATGCAACAATCTCCCAGCGTTCCATGTTGCTCTGTGTCCAACAGTGAATTGTTAAAAGCATTCCTGGCAGTTAAGGAGAGGGTGAAAAGAGTGTGAAAGGCGATGTTCTCGTGCTAAAAGAGGAGTTTGTTTACTCCTAAAGTGGATGAACCTTATCCTATCAGGCCTGCAACATAATAACATACAAAAGATAATGACAGAGAACAAGAAAGTGACACATTTGGTAAAGATTTTCCATTTTCTTTCACAGCGTCTTTGTGATCTTGCTGTGTCACTGACATTTCAAAGCAGCTAAACCCTTAGGAGATACATTTAAAAGCAGCTTGGTGGTCTCCTAGTTCCTACCATCACAAACAGTCCCCCCTCCCACCCCCCAAATCATCCTTAACCCACCCACTGAGCCTGACAAGGTGGTGGTCGCACTATGAGGAGAGATCCTTCTGGAGCAACAGGTTAAACCGACCACACGACGGGGGCAAAAGGCCCCTGCTTACAAGGTCTAATTGTTTCCACAGGTTGCAGACTACAGAGGAAAGAGGGGGACGGGGGGGGGATGCAAATGGTAAAGCGGGGTGTAGCAGACAGAAATAGAAAATGAGATGAAGGGATGGAAAAAAACAAAACAAAAAAAGGTGAAATAAGAACAAAAGAAGAGGAGCAGAGGGGTCGCTTTCCATGATGCAGTTTTACAGTGACTTTTACTGCTGTGCTGAGACAGCGAGAAATGGCAGATCACTGCTTCCAAGCCCAGGTGTGTCACTAAAATACCGGTCACATCACAAAGTATTTTAGACTGATCTCTTTAACATGGATGAACAGCACCAACATTAGATAATTAGCACTAAATACAGCTCAGCACCAAAAGTAATGCATCTAGGCTCCAACAACAAGCTTCAGACAGCAAATAGGGAGTTTTATGAATGGTGATGTTATGCTGAGAGTCTACAGGTAGCTGCCCAGTGGACAAGGAGCTGATGAAGTGCTTAGACAGTGGGGGCAGCAGGTAGCAGACTAACTTTCAGACATGAAGCAAAAACATGATCCTAATGCTTAACATTTATTAAAAGTGCAAGTGATTGTGTCATGTGAGTGTGACAGTAGAATCAACGTGGGCAGCCTAAATGAGCGTGCAGGACTTTCATCATTACTGGATTTTGACATGATGGTAAAACTGTGCTGCAGAATCACTTGTTATTACAGGTCATTTCTAAAGACACAGTATAGAAAGGATACAACATAGTACAAAATTAAGACACAAAATCAGCTGGCAAAATGTCATGGCAACCCTGTGATAGCAGCAACAAGTAGCATCTATTTTGATCAAACTTTATTTAAATAGGAAGTAAAAGACTTGGGGTTAAGAATGTCTTTAAGAAAGCGTCCAAGAAAGCCAGGGTTAACTTTTCATGTTTTTCGACTGTGGGAGAAACCAGAGCTCCCAGAAATAACTTGTGCAAGCACAGAAGAACATGAAAACTCCACATACTGGTCCAGGTTTAACCCAGTGTGTGCTTGTTGTTAGGTAGTACTTCTAACCACTGTGTTGCATACTGGTGCCAGCATTGAAGACTACAGTCATAACCACTTGAGACTGGCCTCAAAGGTGAGTCAGTCCCAAAGGTGTTAAACCCCATGGTATTAAAAAGGTCAACGTTACAACAGAAATAAACATACCTAACATGGTTTGGTCAAACTACTTTTACCTCTTTTCAAAAATACACTAAGTGGTTTAAATCATGCGTTACCACAGGCATGACTACTTTGAGTGATCTTGTTCACTTATTAAAATGTAGGTTATGTATAGGAGTCTGAGGAGTTGACAATTCAGTTTCAATGACAGGTGACGTTATTTCTGGATTATTTTTTTAATTACTATCAAAATTTAGGATCCCATTTAGTATCACAGTGAAGTACAGATGAATCTCACTAAGCCTGCGTTGTCACTGACTGTTAACACCCCAGGACTACCCCCTCATCCAAAAATGTCAAAATGCTGATCTGAAGGCTTCAAAACAGCAGTCCTCTGTCAAATAGGTAACTGAACAATGCATCAATAACTCTTTCTTTTTAATATAATCTATGATCTAAATCAGACAGATGTGTAAAAGAGAAGCTGAACTCAGTGGAACTGGCATTTTGCTCTAGTGGAGGCTAACTGTAATTGTATGACTGACATTAGTTATGACAGAGATGCATGCTGTCCAGTTACAGTTGGTGAAGGGATTAGATTTATCCTACCTTGCACCCTAATTACCGTAGGAGGATTTCTTTCCCTTGTTTTTATGACAACTGGACCTTTTGATTAAAGTACTTCAAATGTATATTAGCTTGGTGAACATCTCTATGTTTGGCTTTCTGTGCATGTTTGTGACTTATTATTTTAACGGTACAAAATGGTAAAAAAAAAAAAAAAATCCCATTATAACCTGCAGAAGTCATCATAATAGGATATATTTGTAGAATATGAAAGCCCCTAATGCGAGGCACATTTATGAGCTTTTCATTTCTTGTGTTGGTGTTTCTTTGTTAGCTTTATATTATCTGTTAATTTATAGTGCAGTCTGTCTAATGTAATGAACACATCATCTCTACAGCCACAAACCACATACAAAGCCCCAAACCGCTGCCATCGGGAAGTAAAATCTGGAACTGTTCAGCAGATGAAGGAGTGACTTTGTGAGTCCTCTGAGTATTTATTTCTTTTTATACCTCCACAAGCTTTAGTCTGTATTATTGGTAGTTATGGGGCAGAAAATGGTATTCCCAGAGAAATCACCTTGGGTGCTGTCACACTGCAGGAAATCTTACAAGTCATTTAATCTAGTTAGGACTCTTAAAACATTGTTTTTTCTTTAAAAAGAAAGTTTAAAAATGTTTTCCAGTGGGGAGAAGTAATGCGACATATTTTTTGCGCAATAGAAAATACCTGCAGATTTCCCAGTGACTATGTTTAAGGGTTTCCTTAAAAAAATGTATTTCTTTGACACTATTGGACTAAACTGCCTTGTTTTAAACTGAACTGACAAATAAGTGTCTTTGTAGTGAAATACATTTCCTCCATTGCACCTTGACACCTTTACCTTCTTTCATACTTTGTTCCTTTTATGGAGCAAGTACAATTTTACATCTCTATGACATCTGTCCTAGACTGTCTAGACCATAGTAATAACACATATAAATTCCTAAAGTGAGTGGCATTCCCATTTGATGTAAAGTGATCTGCTGTGTGCTTGCCAGGACTGAGTGAACAAGATCACTGACACTATTCCTGTTATACAATTTATTTGAAGGAGTCACTAAGTTTTAATGTAAATCCCTGAGCTTTTGTGCACAATACTCCAGCTGTAAAAAAAAAAACAGAGTGTAAGGTATAACCAACGATGAAGGTCCTGAAAATCAGATCCACTTCCCATCGACTGAGAAGAAATGCAAGCTTCAGTGTGAAAGTTTGTTATCTCAAATGCTACACACACACACACAGAGCCAGTTACAGTACAGCTGTCATGATTAAACTGTTATGGCCCAGATGTATCGAAGGGTATGATTTATAGATGTCCAGTGACATGTTCATAGATGTGTCAAATATCTAGTAAACTTGAGTCTTTACCACATCTTTAAAATTGAAAAGAACTTGAAATAATGTCAAATCTGGGTTCTCTACCATGTGGCAAGGCTTTAAATGGGTTATTGGAGTCATCTGTTGGGAAAATTTGGTTAGCTGGGTCCAGCTTAGAGAAAAAACAAGGGGAACAGCTTACCTGGTTCTCTGTGAAGGTTCAGTCACTGACAAAATTAGTGTTTTTAGTGATTCAATCACAATATGTTGTTTTCAAAGTCATTTCTTTCTATTGGAATCTTAGAGGTGGCAGTGAGGGAATCTGGACAGGGCCAAACGTGTGGTTTCCCCCATTAACTAAAGCTAATTCACTCTTGGTGGTGCCTTCAAATGTATGTTTTCATTTAATTAATTTAATTCAGTTATGACAAAAGTAATGTTTATCCTACTAATGTCAAATTATTACTCTCATATTTAAATTGGTCTATCAAACGTTGTATTTTTATTTTTTTTTTAGGTTTAATGTCTAAGCTGTTATTGACATGTTTTGAGATTAGATTTGTTGCACCCACTGGTGAAAAGCAAACTATTCTGCAGACAGCAAGCAACAGTCCAACCCTTAACAGGGATTCAAGTTTGTGACGATGTTCTGTAACAGGACCTCCGTGCATTATCATCACCAGCATTTGCTGAAGGAATGAGATATTTATTAATGTTAAGATGAAAAACAAGCTGAATTTAATGTTGGCCGTCATTTATTTAAACATTTCCAAATGATCTTTGTTGCAGGCCGCCGAGCCTGATCATCGCTTTGACTGGAATCTTTCAAGTGTTTTGTGGGAGCCAAAGGGTTAAGACCTCAGTTGCAAGAGATAGGGGCTGAGAGCAGCCCATGAATCCTGCAGTCTCTGCAGGCACAGCATGGTAAAATAATTAAGCTTGCCTTTGAAGGGGACTAAACAAACACAACAGCACTCAACACCAGCCATGTCCACTCTCTTTCCTTTCTGCCTCCTCGGTCTTCTCTTCTCTGCTTTCTCACTCTGCTACCTGCCATACACCATACGTAGCCCCTCATGATGACCAGTTACCCTTCCCGCCCATATTTCTAATCCTTTCATCTTCCTTGTCATTTTGTGGTCTCTCTCTCTTTATCTTTCTCCCGCTCTCTGTGGAGATTCTCCTGGGGAAGAAGGGTGGAAAGTAGGAAAGAGAGAGTAGGGCCAGGTAATTCACAGGTCAGCTTTTTACATCTCCTAGAGTTGGCTTTACACTGTGAGGAAACAATGCTGCTGGAATACTTAACTAGTAATTCATAAATGTTATAACATTTAAGTCCCTTCTATTAAGTGGCCTTTATAACAATTGACAATAATGAATGGAAAGTGGCTTTTCCTGGCAACAACTTTATTTGAACTGATAATTTTTATTTTTTTTTGATTTTTTTTTTGCACAAGTTGCTGACTCTTGCTACACATTAAAACATCTTCATGTGTAGCACATTCAATGGTGTGTAGAATTTTATCAATATTTCTCTAAAAAACAGCAAAACCGCTGAAATGGAGTACATAATGAGGTGTACGTGTACACTGAAACTATTTAAATGAATACTTTGACATTTTGAGCAATACAGGCTTTTGTTTTCTTGGCTCGAGTTAGATAATAGAAGTAATGCTGCAGTCGTGTTTGTACGGTAAATATGACGCTAGAGTCATAGAAAACAGCAATCTTGGCTCTTTATCAGAACTGCTTACTGGCACCTCCACAACACTAATCAACACATGTGTTTAATCTAAACAAAAACTAAAGTGAAAAAGACTTCACTGGGTTTTTTTTAATGCTGAACCAGCAACAGAAGTGAAACACAGGCTTCCAGTTGACTCCTCAGTGCATGAAATAGTGCCTGTGCCTGTTATAAGCCAAATATATTGTACATCTATGGGTTATATGTGGTATTGACTGGAATGAATGTTAGTGATGTGACTGCAAAACCCCCACACAGCACATGGCTACTCAGTTACAAATTCACCGCCTCTGCGCCTCACCTCTCTTTTTCTCCCACACATCCTGCATACACACATCCTAAAACATTTAGATTACCATAACTACACACTTATGGCAATCTAAAGCAATTGAACCCAAGTCACAGCTCTGACCCTAGCAAGCATTGCTGCGTCCAGCACAAACAAATCAACTAATGCAGGTGGTGCACGGGGGGGCTGGTATGTAGAGAAAACTATCAATTGGGATTGGAAAGGCTAAAACAGAACCGTTATAAAACAGAGAAGCTATTTGAACAGCACCCCCGAGAATGGTAGGGATTCTCACCAATTGCTCATTTTTTTATTATATCCCACCTCTTGGAGGAGTGCAAGGAATTTTAAAACCAGAATGGTGATCTCACCACAGAGTGGACTGATGGTGATGATGCATCAGGGACATTACGTTCAGCTCCAAAACTGCAGCTCTTGGTTTTTTGGTTTTCAGAAGCTGGGACAGAAAATCATTAATTCTAGAGATGGAAAATTAATCCTTTTGTCTTTCTTTCAAACATCAAAACAATTCAATGTGTGTTATTGTTACCAGTATCACTGGTGATTTACATAAACATCAGTGACCCGAATACAACTCTGAATCCAAACTCTAAACGTAGAAACAATTCACTGAACTAAACAACAATCCTAAACTGATTTTTTAAAATTAAAGTATGCATTTATATTTTGACTTAAGTTGTATGAAATGTGAAAGGGCATCTTATTCCAGTACCACCATCAGCACAATGTTAACACAAAACATTTAGCCTATTTCAGCTCATTGTTTTGATTCTCTGATAATGTTTTGTTGAGGCAGACATGTTTATAGGTCACTTTAGGTGTTCAAACCATTAACCAACCCTAAAATGTATTACTAGGACCTAAGCAGCTGGGACAATAAATAGTGAATCATGATATTATTTATTGTTTAATATCTCAAACTCAAATAAATACACATTCACATGCTACAGTTCGGTAAACAGCTGAAGAGAAAATCGCTCCTGGGGAAAACGTCCTGTCATGTGAGCACCGAGGTGATACCCCCACCTGTCCTGAATCAAGGAGCAAGGAGGGGAAGACTGAGCAAGATGCTGCAGAAATCACTGCAGTCAGGGAAAAGGATGTTTGGAGAAAGTCTCTTTCAGAAGCTGTTAAATCTTGTAGTTAATATAACGAACAAGGAGATAACCAGCTGTTGAAAGCCAACTTACTTCAAGAATGTAAGGACTGGTTTGGCCCTCCAAGATTCCAGCTTGTTGTGATTTGGTGTTTTCTGTCTTTGACATGTTATCCAGTGGTGCAAGACAGATGTGTTTACCCTGAAAATATACTATGTTCCATGGATAATCCTGTGTACACCTAGGATGCTGAAAAGGATTGGGTGTGTCGACGTCCTGGGCGAGAGCGAAGCTGAAGAGCACAAGAGTGACAGTTTATTATGGCTGGTGATACAATTCTGCTGAACATCCCATGAAAATATGTGTTAAACAACATCCAGTAGTCTTCTTGAACTGCTCCTGAGCCCATGCAGTGAGTTCCATGAGAGAATCAAACCTGTTTTTAATACAGTGCCACCTGGGAGTTTGAAGATCACAGGCATCCAGTGTTGATTTTCAGACTTTTTCCTGACTGTTCAAAGTTCTCACAATTTCATGTTGAGGAACATTATTCTGAAATTGTTCCACAATTTGTGTTTTTTTGAAGCAAGCCACTGCCCGACTTTTTTTCTGAGAAACTCTGCCTCTCTAAGATGCTCTTTTCATATCCAATCATGTTACTGACCTGGTGCCAAATAAAAATATTAGTTGTGCAATATTCCTCCATCTGTTTCTTTTTAGTAAAACTTACTTTTCCAGACTTTTGTTGACCCTGCCCCATCTTTTTGGAGATATATCACTGCTATCAATATCACTATGAACTAATATTTTTCATAAAATGGTAAAATGTCTTTAAAATTAGATTAGATAAGATAACCTTTATTAGTCCCACACGTGGGAAATTTGTTATGTTACAGCAGAAAGTGGACAATGCAAAGTTACATAGCAAAAATGAGAAAAACAGTGGAATAGGAGAAGATAATAGTAATACGAATAAGATACTCTACACAATAGAATAGAATAAAATTAAGTACTATATACATTAGAGTTAAAATAGAATACAAATACTATATACAACTGAGTATATATTGTATGTTCTATTGTGAATAAAGTAAGGGTTCATGAGATTTGCAAATCATAGCATTGTCTTTTTTATAATTATTATTATTATTGTAATTAGGTTTGTATATGACAGCAGGAAGAGGAAGAGCATTGGTGAATTAAGAAGAACAAGAGCAACATGGCGAGCTTCATTAGTATAAATATCAGCATGGTGGACCATGGAAGAGCCCATGGGCAAGGCTTAGTTTCTTTTCTTTTTATCAAGGTAGCATACAGCACACTCTTCAATCAAGTGAACCTGTAGCAGTGGATTGGAAGGGAGGAATACCGGCTCATCTGCAATAGTCCAAATCCAGGGCACAAGACTTTGGACTCCTTAGGATGCTACGGGTCACATGACAAGAGCCTAAAATTGGTCAAGATGGTGAAGTTCATTCTCCACTAGCAATTCAGTATATTCATTGTGTCAGACATGACGAGGGCAACACAAGTGAATGTCAGTAGCTTTACCGATGACAGAATCAAACTAGAACTGAAAGTCAGTCTCAGCAGGAAGCTCCGATTCCTGAAAAACTTCCATCCTAACATACGATCTGGTCCAGCAGTCTTAAAACCATTCTCTTCATCATTTAAGCTTACTGTTCCATTGAAGAGGCAGTAGACATTTTCTTCAAGAGGAAGATTTGAAGTATGCAGATATTTTTTTTAATACAAAGAAGCTGATTGGAGAACCCAGCACATGTTGGATGCTGCAGCTTTATGCATAAGCTGTTCAGCTCCTAAAAGACATGGGAGCAACAGAAGTAAACAGATGAAAGGGCTTGAAAGATTTGATTGAAGAGTCTGAAGAGAGTAGCATTCGCCTTTGAAAGGAAAGAAGTGTGAGAAGTAACTGGAAATCCAGAGACAGGGAGACCTGTCCTCCATTTCTTTGGCACCCAGAGATGATGCAAGGTTTAATCTTGAACCTGCACTGGACTCATGGGTACCAGAGAAGCTGGAGGTAATGCCCAAACAGGTTGGCACCCATCTTTATAATTAGTCATTTATTTCTTACTGCTCAGTTTGACCCTGTACCCGCCCTTCATTGATGTTCAAGATTTCATCCTGTAACTATCTTTCTTGTAATGCAATTCAACGATTTAGTGGTAAAGCTGAGCGTATCAAACATATGACAGAAGATAAATATAATTAAGAATTTGTTCAGCTGTGGCAAAGACAATTTATAGCTGAAAAAAATGTTGTACAATAAGGCAGAGACAGAGAAAAAACAAGGAGGAGAAAGGTATAGAGAAAGAGGGATAGAGAAAAAGAGCAAGAGAAAGGCATTGGGAGGTATGACTCCCGGAGGACCATTGAATTTCTTTTCTTTCTTCTGTGCCTTTTTCATGGTCCTCTCACTCCCAGGTCTGCACAGCTGTTTCGGGGCTGGGGGCTTCTTTCTCCAGAGCCCAGATAAAAGAGCCGCCCTAAGCAGCCCTGCAGGTAGGTCTGTTAAAGCAATTGCTCTCGCTGTCCACTGCCCAGCGCATGAAATTTAGAAGAAAAAAAAAAGGCAGAAAGAGCGAAAGAGAGAAAGAGAAAGAGGAGGGAGTTTAAAGGAGGGTGTGGAGGAGGTGAAAAAAGTGCATAAAACAGGGGGATTTTTAAAAAGTTAAAGCGAAGGAGGAAAAAAGAAACACAGATGACAGATAAGGACTAAAGATGCAGATACAGAGATGAATGAATGTGAAGGAAACCAGAGAGGCAGAGGAGGATACCTGCCTGCGGCTACCACAGACTCCTCCACCGCCCCCCTCGATAGGAGCCATGTCTGCTTTTATTGACTTTGTTAAACCGTTTTCAATGCTACTTCCTATGTGTTTACAAGACAATAAATCACGCTCCATTCCGGGTGGGGGGTTATGGGGTGAAATACGGCAGAAACATCCAACTTGCTCGGGAAGGAAGACCGCTTTGACTGATCCAGAGACAACTTTCCAGCTTTCTGCCTTACTGCCAGCACTTCACACTACACACACACACACACACACATCTTCCTGCACAGGGAACTGATGGGGATGACACCGTGGGGGCCATTGTTTTCACTGACAAGAGCAAAAAGTGTAATTTAAGACTTACTGGATGATAAAATTGTTGTTGAGACACTGACTACGTTTACAGAGCGAAATAGCAAAACAGAACTGCTGTACGCAACAGTTGTTAAAATCTTCAGCAGAGAGCTTTATTTAATAGTACTAGGAGCACCACTCAAAGTCGTTAAGCAAACACATTTGGGTTATGGCAAAACTGGGTCCTTTAATCACTTCTACACACTGGGGTCATTCCCAGACAGTCGTTTCATCCAGTTAAAAAGTCATTCAAGCTCTCCACTTCACTAAAACACGAGTAAGTACTTTGAACGTCATTGGATGGCTTGATTTTCCAAATTTTCTCGCTGTAACAATTTTCTCAGGCTTTGGCGTTTTGACACCCCCGCATGCACAGTCGCACACACACTCACCAAATCATAGCTGTGTAACTGAGCTGCTCTTTGTGGCTGAAAGGTAGACTGACACCCCCACCCCACCTTCACCCCACCCACATTACCTCATTTTAATGGTGCAATACAGCAGACGAGGGACAGTTAATGTCCCTCACACGCTGTCTTTCCATCACTAATAATTAATTTCTAAGATGATGATTAAAAAAATAAGACATGTTCCTGAAGAAACTGTACAGGATTTTTCAGTGCAGTAAGGTGACTAAAGGCGTTTAACCTCGACCCTGAAGCAAAACTTATGGGCATCCTTGAAATGTGTTGCAGACGAGATTGCCTGCATATGGAAGTTTTTGTGCAAAATAAACCAAATTATCAAATCAGTTGATTCCAGAAAAAAGAACTAAAAAAAACTCTTTAATTAAAATTAATTTGGTGGATTACTTTAATGAGGCTAAATAATAATAAATAAATGCTTCAAGGAGTTTATAGAGGTCACTAATAAGTGGTGTAGAAAACACTGATGATCCACCATAATGTAAGCACTCATTAAAAGTAAAAAAACAACAACAAAATATTTGAATTTAAAAAATTGTAATAATCGTTATGTTGGCTGTTATAAATGTAATTATTAATTATAATAAAACATTAAGTCTGTTTAATAAACCACAAACAAACAAGCATGAACAAAAGTCTGCATCTCCCCCGGTGGCTCACATCTCTGCATGTTAATTCCTCCATTGAGACAGAAGAAGGTGGAGGTGCATATCCAGATCCTTTTCTTTAAAACACAAGGCACTAGTCTTCAGGGAAGATAGCGCTCTTCTGGTCAGTCATAGGTATTTAAAATACTGCAACAATTTTGTGCACTTTACCCAATTAAAACTGAATATCAACTAAGGTAGCTCCTTGATTACTATGCAAAGCAGGGCCTTCTGAAATATTTTATTGTTTTATACACAAGTGAGCTGCTTTACCAGTACCACACGCTAACACCAATTAAATAGTATTTAAGCCCTGAATTACTGGTTCCACTGGTGGGTGTTTTAGAGCAAATTTTAGCAGCACTAAAATGCACTAAAGAAAAAAAACATCAAGTTTGGTTGCAGTAGTAGTAGGTCTCCCCGTTATTCTATTACATCAACAGCAATAGTTCAAAAGCTTACTTACTTTTTCCACCCTGAGCTATGAATGATTACTTGCTGTTTATGTGTTACGGCTTTATTTAGACTGTGTTAGTCTAAATTGTGGCTTCGATATGAAAAAAACAAACAAACACATTTTTTAGCATTAAATACAGAAATATTCTTGTTTCTAAAAGATTGACAGACATGACAGGGATTTGCTTAAAACAAAAAGGAACTTATTAAGCTGTCATATTCAGTTAAATGTTCATCCAAAGTTAAACATCAGTAGACAAGTCAAATGCTTTAATTCAATTTATGGCATTAATCCTTCTTGTCCTGCAGTGCCAGGAACAAATTGTAGCCTTCAGAGATGCGGTTGATGCGAGCCAGCATGCTCTCCACCCAGTTCAAGGTAAGTTGCCGAGGCGGTGATGTGGTCACAGGCACATGATGTGGTCCAGGTTGTTGCAACAAAGCAGCAGTGCATAATTACAACAGGTGGTTGAAGAGTTTTTCTTCTAAAAAACCGCTGAGGTTTGGGGAGTGAGCAACACTGCGAGCAGATGACACTAAGTGAATCACAACATCTCACATTTTCTTTCCACCCAAACACACTCATACATGCTCATTGGCTCTGCTTTTTCTCTTCATCTATGGTGTCTACCTTTCCATTGGCTGGCCTTATGCAAGAGTGTGTATTTTTATGTCTTGCATTAGCTAGTGGGAATAATGCCTCTCACTGAATGGTAGTCTGCTCTGGGGCCTTTTCAGACATTCAGTCACTTCTCTTCTAAGAATAACCAATGCGCAGCTTTGCCAAAAGGTTCCTCTCCCTGACTTTTTTTCACAGCGTCCTGTGATTGGTGTCTTTGTACCTCACTCTCTGATACCAAGGCTTTGGATTAGCAAACTGTGATCCAAATGAGAAAAGCAGCATTGGGAGAAAAGGCAAAGGAGCAGGGATCTGGGGCAAAACTTGGACCTGTGTCAACTCTTCTCAAAATTATTAAGAGGCCAGAAAAGCTGCTCACTAGAGAATTTCAGGAGTGAGGCAGCAGACAGTTAGGTATGTAACAAAGCAGAATAAAAAATATAGCTTTTGATCAGGTTTCATGAGGAACCTTTCATGTTCAGTCTGGAGAATTTTAGCCAAAACTGCCTGACAGGTCACCTTAACCAAATGTCGTTTATAATTGCAGAGACGGAATTGTTTCTAAATTGTAAGTGGCTGTTGTAGACTGCTGTGAAATGTAAGAGATGTATGGACTTTACAGCACCAGACTGAGCACTGTGTTGCTGTAGGGGCAGATACTACACTAAGGACAAAGGTGTTGTGGTTGTTTAAAGGAGTAGTTAACACAAAAGTTTGATGTTTTTGAAAACATATTAACTTTTGTGCGAGTTAAATAAGAAGATTTATATTCAGATTGCAGTTGCATTGGGTTATCATAAAAACCTGAAACTGAGGGAATCTGACAGCCTGGTTGTGTCTACATCATGGAATATATTGATTATGACTTAGAAGTGTTGAAAATCAAAAACCTAAGATCAGTTTTTAAAAAAAGGTTTGAAAATGCAGAAATGTCAGACTTCTGCACTCAGTCCTTGGTTGGGACACCTTTGCCATGAATTACTGCATCAGTGCGGCGTGGCGAGGAGGCGATCGGCTTGTGGCACTGCTGAGGTGTTAGCAGCCTGGATTTTGGTGTTTTTGATCTTCCCCTTGACAATAGCCCAAAGATTCTCTTTGTTGTTCAGGTCAGGAGAGTTAGCTAGCCAATCAAACATTGTAATAACATGGTCAGCAAGCCATGTGGTAGTAGTTTTGGCACCATGGGCAGATGCTTAGTCCTGCTAGAAATCAGCGCCTCCATGAAGCTAGTTAGCAGATGGAAGCATAAAATCTCCTGGTACATGACTGCACTGCCCTGTGACTTGATAAAACACACCAGCAAATAACATGGCACCCCAAACCATCACATACTCCGGGAACGTCACACTGGAGTTCAAACACCAAGCCTTTATCCAGACTGTAGGATCTTTATTTCCAAATGAAATGCAAAAAAACCAAAAAAACTTTGAGGCACTCATCCTTTTTATTTGCACATCTTTACATGCCACAATTTTCCTTTCCAGTCAACTTTCCATTAAAATGCTTCGATACTGCACTCTGCAAACAACCAGCCTTTTTAGCAATGACTTTATGTGGCTCAGCTTTGATCATCTGGACAACTGTCAAGTCAACAGTCTTTACCTGCACTGATACAATATTTCTACTGCTTTATGTGTAATTTACTCAAACTTGAAATGAAATATTCTAATGATTTAAAATACTGGCTCAAAACTCAGACATTAAAGTCCTGGAATATACATTATTTTCTCTTTTTTTGTGTGTGAGAAGTCAAGCATTGGTTTTTGATGCCCTGAATGGCAGCCTGAGACACCAGGAAATAGTAGCAAGTTGGGTTAATATGTTGCATCCATAGACTGTATGCATTGGCTAACTCTTGATTGGTGGTAAGTAAACTATGCTATTCATAGGTTACTTACCACCAAACTACAGATTAGACTTCACAGATGGCCTTTTGCTACTGTTAACTATGCAGAAAGGTATAATATCTATTAAATAACTGCAACAAATACTCCAACAAACAGTTCTAGTTCTTTGACTCATATTATCTGGGCTGAAGTCTGGCAGACAGCTCGT
This sequence comes from Haplochromis burtoni, assembly GCF_018398535.1. Classification (NCBI taxonomy): domain Eukaryota; kingdom Metazoa; phylum Chordata; class Actinopteri; order Cichliformes; family Cichlidae; genus Haplochromis; species Haplochromis burtoni. The sequence goes on from NW_024582431.1 coordinate 1,207,237, forward strand.
GGCTTAGGCTTTGTCACTGGCTTATCAGAGCAGTATAACTTTTAGTCTTAAAACAATTTATCTTTAATGATTTTTAGAGATTAAAAAAAAGTACTTCCTATACAGCTGACACAAAAGCAGGAAATTAACTGCAGAGAACAAAATATTTCTATTGATTTGTTTGTTTTATACCAGACAGTCAACACTTTTGGAGACAGCCTTTAAGCAGGGGTAGGGAAATCATTTTCCCAAGAGTCCCCACGAGAACCTGAGACCATTGTGGTGGGTTTTATCTCTTTATAAGCTTGTTGGTGAATCCCTGCACAACAGTTTCTCATGTGGCCCCTTGGGAAAATTAATTACCCACTCTTGCATTAGAGGAGCTATAGTTTTTGGTACATGGGTTTCATTTTTCAGAGGTTGCTGCTAGGTAGAAATCTTAAAAGCACCCCAGAAACCCCCCTAAAGGCACATCTAAAGCTTTTTGAAACATCACGTCTTGTTTGTTTAATCTGTGCAAAAACTGAAGAGTAAAGACCCTTTTTCTCAGCTAACAAGAGGTTACATTTTTCTTGGCGGGAGCAGAACACAGCAAACTTGCCAGACCACTAGTGGAAACCTGTATTTACATACATACAGGGATTTGTGTCAGTCATCTCATGTAATTTTAAATATTCAAGTAACATATCCCAGGTAACATTTATTAAGCCAGTGCCATTATATCAGCCACTTTTTCCCCAACAAGTTTTAAACCTAATTTCTACTTTTTTAGAGAAGTTTTTTCAGGGCAGTTCACTCACAAAGCACTTATAAAATCACAAACTAAAAAAGCCAAGTTAAAAACTCATCCTAAATGTTTTTTCTTTAATTTATCATTCATATTCACAGTTATTACAATGATAATGTGTCGAGGCTGTCAAAATGAATTAAACATGCACAACTTTCCTCACAAAAAAAGCACTGACCTTCTCTTGTTGGTTTCGGCTCAAATAAGTTGACTATAAGTTAACAAAGACAGAAGCTAAAATTTTGGGAGACAATCAGCATGAGCTATAACCCCAAGACATTCAAAAAGGTAAATAATAAACTATACTTTTGTGTCATCCCCTAAACCTAAAATAGAAACTTTGACTGTGAGTGATGTACAGTGGCTTTAAAATAAAAAGAAACCCTCGATATGGGACTCAAGGTTTCCTTTGCCTCTTAATCAAATTTTCTTTAAATGACTCGTGGGTGAACTAATCTGGGGTCACACAGTCACGTGCACTATACTGATAAGTCATTGTGTGGTCTACAAAAAAAACACTTGCTTTAATTGTCATGCATGTGGATTTCATATTAGGATGTGCAATCGCTGCTTCATATGGGGTCAAAATATGAAAAAACAAAGTGCTGAATTGGTCCAGGTGGCAAAATCACTTGTTGCAGTGTCCCGCTGGAACTAATAAGGCAGTCCATTTTCACCCTCTAAATCCCCTGCATTGGCTAAAATGACTGATTTACAACTAAGACGTTGACCAAACTCACATAATTATATATGTATTATATTTTACTCTTGTACAGCTGTTCTGTGCGAAGGGTGCAATAGTTTCCCATCCTGTTCGCACAAAGAACATGGGCCTGCTTGTATTAAGTCTCACAGGTAAGAGTCAAAGCCAGAACTCTGCTTTGGCTCATTAGGACGATGATCAGATTTGAGGCCTGAAGTCTGTAAAACTATACTGTTAACAATATTATTCTGATTTAAAGTGTAGTTATCAAGGCTGATTTGCCAGAGTTACCTAAATTTACTTTCACTTGCAGCATTGTGAGGGCTAAGATATACAGTAGAGATTTAGAAGGCAGTTTATGATTGTGTGTTTAGTCGGTCATTTCTCTATTTATGATTAATGCTTTATCTGCACACACAAGAGCAATAAAAAGTCAAGAAGAGGGGTTTGAAGTAACATTTGTTTCACATTTCTCTGTATTTCTCCTCACGTCTACAAATGACATTGGGCTGACTTTTTTAAGTCTGCTTAAAAATATTACTTATACTGTACAGTGAAACCTTTTTTCACTGTATTTGTTTCTCCTTTATTCTCTAATGTGTTAGCTAAAAATAGGGAGTCCCCTTCCTAATGTGCTTGTGATGTAAAAAAGCTGGCGACAAAGTCTCCAGAAATTGTTCAACTCAAAAATATACCAAAGTTCATCTGAAGCAAACATGAAGATTTATCAGTCCAAGTGACAAAGAAATGATATAACATTTTTTATATAAAATCCTCCTGAAATTTTGAAGGCAGGGAAAAGTTACATGACAGCAAGAATGACATATAAAAATATATCTGATTTTTTTTTTAAATTAAATGAGTCCTAATTTTATTTTATATGTTAGATTGCAAGGGGTCATTCGTTCAGTTGTAGATTTTATACTTGAAAAGCTGCGTTTGAAGTTTCCCATTTTACCCATGAGACAATTATGCAACAGTGATCTTCCCTTGAAGAAAACGCTGCTGCTTTGCTGTCACAAAGAATAATTACAATATAAGTGCATGATGTAGTGTATGAAACTATCCTCTGCAAGTAGCACACATGGGCCAGGACACACTTCTCAAAATCAAACCATGATTGTGAAAAGTTGTGGAAGAGTGATTTTGAGTGAGAGAGCATTTGTATCCATGGCAAAGGCTTTAGATGTTATGTGAAAACCATTCTGTGTCATGCGTTCACATGGAATACATATTACTTACATATGTAGGATGAAAAAGTACATCGAGGTGTGTCCTGAGGGACCACCAAACAACCTCTAACCTGCAGTCAGGGAATAGGTTAATGTAACTGTAGCTTTTCTTAAGTACATGCCAAGGATTTTTTTTTTTCAAGGGGACATTTCTGCTTTTAGAAAACAAAGTGCACTGACTGCAAGATCAAAACATGTGCGTGAATAAGATTAATGTGTAAGACTGTGATTAAACGCTTGGTTTAAAAGATTTTGAAGGGCCTGTTTTTATTAGATTTCTGTAGATCAGGTCTACCAATTTACCCGCAAATAAGCCGATTTTTTCGTGACAGGATCTAGTTTATATTTCATCTCATAAGGTGTTTAATTATAAAGTCAACTCATTGATGAATGCGGTGTTTATGGATTTGCAACCAAATAGTTGCAGGCTAAGTAACTTAACAAGTATTCGGTTTCAACTTGGCTCCAGGCTGAACGCTCCGCCTGCTCTCACCGAGGATATTGACTTTCCCGCAAGTTAAAGTATTTAAATGTAGAGGGAGACAGATGCTGTATGCGGACTGGAGGCAACCACAAGAAATACACGTGTGGGAGGAAGGTTGAAGCAGGAGCTTTACTATCTGCGCATCTTATAGAAAGACAGTTGTGGTGACATTGCTTGAAAACTTTAAGCAAACTGAGCGGCGCTAGCACTCGTGATATTCATTCACTAGTTTTCCTTCATATCGAATCACCTTTCTTTTTAGGAAACCCACGGTAGGCTACGCATCTTATCGCTGGTGCGTAAAGATCTGTGCGTAAAACTAAAACTCTTCACTGCGGTGACAAAGCAAGTCAAGTGGGATTCATTCTACTTTAAATCTTCATTGTTGAACAACTGAGTGTCACAAAGAGGATTTAATGGAGGTGGTTTGGTGAAAGCGACGCTTTCTCGGGACTTTAAAGTTTGGATTAACGCTTTTAAATCGTCCATTTTTTCCCCCTATCCTATAAGTAGAATGGAGCGTAGATGCCGTACCTGTATGGGACCCTGACAGTTTTGGATCTCTTAATTGCCACGGGTATCACTTTCTATGCGTAACAAGAGGGGGATAAAACTGAGCTGAAATCCCCTTCAGGAGCAACTTTATTTCCGAGAGCTTCCAGCAGCGAATCAGTGGAGTATTCATGAAGCAATATTTGAACTATTACAAGATGAGGCTGAGAACTTCGAGGTTAGGTTATCTGTAAGTAAAACATCTTTTTTCATGTAGCTCTCTGTGTAAATCATACATTCTGAGCAACAAGTTAAAGCTTTTAATTGATTTTGTCTTTGCCGCAGGTTACTTCAGTTCACGGCGCTTTGCTTTTACGCACAGGTAACGCACACTTTCACTTCAATAAAAAAATACACTAACGCTGCATAAAGTTCTATAGGCTAATTAATTTGAACAAAACTTAACAGGTACCAAAGGCGCAGTGCTTAGCAGCTTATAGCCCACTCCCTCCACCTCTCCAATAGGCTGCAATAACAATGAAAACATTTTATTATGAGTGCTATGGCAATTGGCAACAATTCAAACATCTTGAAAAGCGGTAAGCTCCAGCCTAAAAGGTAATTGTTAAAACACATGTGGACGGCGAACGGCTGAAATGAGGGGAAAAGAGAAAGTCATGAAGGGGTGAAAGATCAACGGTGGTAAAAAACAACCTACAGAGTGAAATGTCATCCACGAGGTTTCTTGAAAGCATCTCCGAAAAGACTCAAAATAGCCCAATTTTATTTTGGGTTTATGATGAACTGTTGGCAGGGGCCTTGGCTCAGTGACTTGACGGGCTTTTTATTTCCAGACAGGTGAAATAAATATTTTGCCTTGACGTGTTCGGGGTGTTTTTTTCTCGACAGAACACCGTGCAGTCCCCTCCGAATTTCAAGCACCACGTTACTGAGCAGAGCCGGCTATCGGACCGGATGAGCCGCAGGCTGACCCGAACCTACCAGCTGTACAGTCGCACCAGCGGGAAACACGTCCAGGTCCTGGCCAACAAGAGGGTGAACGCCAACGGAGAAGACGGAGCGGCACACGGTTAGATACAAGTGATCGCTAAATAAGACCAGCAGGGAGGACTAAATCTTATAGTTAAAAAAACAAAAATATATTTATATATTTTGGGGATTTATTTTTAAATAGTTGCTGAATAGTCTCACTTAACCATTAACCTTTCCAAATTTACGCATGCGATAATGTATTTAGGCTCACTGTAGTTTATGTAATAAATAGGTAGTTAAACGATGCACATATGTTAATCCGTTCAGGGGAATCACTTTTTATTGTCTCTAAAATGATCGAGCGACTTTACTTCTTCAAGCCCGTGTGTTATGGCCAGATCAGTCAAACCCCATGACAGTTAAAGGCCATCGTTTCTTACATTTCAGTGCCTTTAAACCTCAGGAAAACAGTAAAATACGAAACATGTTCACCTTACAAACACCGGAATTGTTTAAGTTCAATGGCGCGCAGGACGGTGTTGAAAAGCAGCATAAATTATGTCATTTTTGGCCGCCTGTGGAAAACCGTTTGAGCCAGTAGAAACAGAAGCCACAGTTGCAAACATTGTTAGTGGCATCAGTGTTGCCATCTTTTATGTCTCGTGCAGATGAATTATTTCTTAGTGTGTTGGTGTTGCAGAAAGTCTGTGACACCTGTTATGATGGACTTCAGCAGGGACATTTTTCTTAACATTTAACTGGAGGAAAAAAGATCTTAAACTTAAAAGGAAACATAATTTCTGTCACCAAAATTTTGGTGCGTCTAGGCATCTTTCCACCACAACCGCCACCATCCATCCACCTCTCAATGCATGATGCCTGCTACTTGGAGGCTGGTTTTATGAGGAATTTTCATTGCTTTACACTCAATGTATGACTCAGTTTACAAGGAGCGGTGAAGTCAGCATCTTCACTTTATACCTTTTCCTCTCCAGTCCTCTCCTGTGTGCACTTTTGTCTTTTAAATTTCTTTTGCCTAGACTCACATTCACAGAGAGAGCAAGAGTCAGCCATGCATACACTCTCCACACATCCTAAGTGGGTGTCACTGTTGTAACTGGCCCAAATCTGACCGTTGCTCTGTGCTCGGTGGTTGTGTCTCTGACCGCAGTATTCACTCTCTCCTTTATCCCCAGTCTGTGCTGCATCACAGCACAGCATTTACAGACATTCGAAAACAATCACGCCGTACAAAATCACTATCATTTGATGCTATTTTGGAAGGTTAGCATGCTTTGTTAAAGGTGGCTGCAGGATTACAAAAAAGGGCTTAGAGAGAATTTATGTCATCTTTAGTAGACTGGTCATGATTTTTTTTTTTTTTTTAGAAGACTTTGATATTCTTTAATGCTGATGATAAATTTTCATATTCTTTCTGCCATGCATTAAAAAAAAAAAAAACACAGAAAAAATAAATGCAGAGGTCGTTTGTCTGCATGCTTGCACCGTGACCTGACTGTATCATCTCATTATACGCATTTGCTTTCTTTGTCTATGCAGCTAAACTGGAAGTGGAGACGGATTCTTTTGGAAGTCGCATTCGTATTAAAGGGGTGAAGACAGGATATTACATATGTATGAACAAGAAGGGGAAGTTGATCGGCAAGGTAATCTGGAAATAATAGTTCTGTGGCTGCATAAGACGACAGCGACATTGTGAAGTGTTCCTTGGAAATGTATTTTCCAGATTTCAAGCTTATGGCAATACATTGTTGAGACTCATTCGAAGCCGGAACAAATTCGGTTTTGAGAGATATTTCATTGTCTGGAAATAAAGATGGTGTTTCTGATTCCTGGAGATTGTCCAAATGTGTCTCAGCTTCTCGTGTCTTTTTCTTTCCTCAGCGGAAAGGGCGAGGCAAGGACTGCATCTTCACCGAGATTGTTCTGGAAAACAACTACACTGCACTCCAGAACGCCAAGTACGAGGGCTGGTACATGGCTTTTACACGCAAGGGCCGCCCCAGGAAGGCCTCCAAGACCAAGCAACACCAGAGGGAGGCCCACTTCATGAAGCGTCTACCCAGGGGGCACTTGCTGAGTGAGAAGAGACCGTTTGATGTCCTTCCTCTCCCTGTCCCCGCGCACCCTTTCAACAAGCGGACTAAACATTCCCACCACCAGCGCTCAGGGGGACGCTGAGGACTGAAACCACTGAGGGAGAACCGTGGATGAACCAGCACAGAAGAACCACTACAAGAGAAAACCATGTGCTTCATGCAAACTAACTTTTCCTGTCAAGTGCCAATACACTTTTTGCCTCATTTTTGGATTCGATATATAATTTTTGGTTGTTTTTTGTACTGGCTTGTATGTAAACATTGACTATCTAATCTGTTAGATTTTTTTCCAATTCAGACAAACTGTAGAACGCTTATTTTCTTATTAAATCAGGAGACATTTAAAGTACAGGAGAGCTCAACAATAATTTCACGAATGAAAACCCTTTGTTAGAAGTTAGTCAGCTCAGCAACAAAGAATGTTTAAATGAGTATAATGAAGCTAGACACGGCAGCTATCTGTGGTTACAGCATCTGACTTTCAGCTGACATGCTATCTTGCCTTTATGAGGCCATTTTGGAGACTATGTAACCTGTTTTTTTTTCTACATATATAAATATATTTTTACTGTAAAAATGTAAATTACATCAAATGATGGAAATATTTATTGTAGAGTGTATATTAAAACCACTAAAGAACGACATCACAGGCTGCTCTGGTTTTCTCTTGTGTGTTTTTATTGGGATGGAAAGCTAGCGTGCGATGCTGGTATCCCCCCAAAACTGCAGTTCTCTCCACCTTCTTCTTCAAGCTGGAGACCCAGATAACTGAGAGGCAATATCTGTGACAGGCTACTGAATTCAATGTGCTCAGCAAGTGAGACTTGGGCCTGAATGGCCCAAGCTATGCATTAAAAGCGATGAGGTCAGCCCACCATTTTGGCCCAAACAAAGGTTACCACCATGTAGTTGCATTTCTCACGATCGCACACCGTAACCCTCTGATCAAATGGGCCCTTTGTGAAACCTCATATAAAAGGGCATGTTATACAATAGTGGGTTCGAATAATAACACGAGGAGGGGTCAGTTATCAAAAAGGAAGCCAGTCACACAGGGAGGGGTAAGGGGTTTTGAGGGGGGGGAGGTGGCGAGGCAGCGAAGAGGGAGTTGAGGGGTTGCAGAAAAGGCACCAGGGCTTGTGTGGCAAACTGTGGCATCAACTGAAAGAGGGGGAATGGCTGGGAATAGGCATTCGGCAATGAAAGGGAGGCAGGAAAGAAACCCTCTTCCCAGAAGCAGCTGAGCATGACCATCAGAGGCCAAATGACAGGGGAGGAAGAAGACCCTGAACAGAGCTCCCACAATGTTGGAGCTGGATGTCCAATTTGTTAGCTGTGAGCTGCTGCAGGAATTTGTTTTGACAGTAGATGAAACTCTGAGAACAGTTAATTATTAATGAAAATTAAGACTTCTAAATGAACGCTACTCAGCAGCAGAAACCTTCATTATGTTTAATATAATCAGAATGAACATTTGGCACCAAGACCGAACTATCAAACGCTACGTACGAATTTATTTTTGTCATTTTGACAGTCAGGCCCCTCACAAGAATTTACAAAGCGACAGGGCCAGCTGGTTTTGAAATGTTTTCTTATATTCTTGTTCTTTCCATCTGGATGAAGACAAAGCACAATAGTGAGGGAGAGAGACCTGTGGTTTTGTCTCTGCTTTCTGCACTTGCTCTCTGGGTTTGGACAAGTGGTAAAAAATGCAAGGAATCACAGGGTTCAAACAATCTATATTTAAATGCCATTGTCTCCTTTAAACACACTACTTCTTTTGTTGTCCACTGTCTAAGTATTCCTCACCAGCCAACAATTTTTCAATTTTTCTTTAATTGAACTCGGATTAAAAAAAAATAGAGAAATACCCAACTTTAATAAACCTCATTCAGCGTACAGTATACACAAACATTTCAGTTTCTCAAAGATATAAAATCTCAGCTTCACATTCCTTCACGTTAAACAAACAAACAAACACAAATTTCATAGAAATTTGAGATAAAGCTCTGCAAAAACAGTTGCATCTAATTCTTACTTATGTCTACGGCACTTTGGACATAGACCACTAAGTCAGAATCGCCTTCTCTTGTAAAGGAAAATGGTAACGCAAGTTTCAGTAATGGCTTTCAGGGTGGCCCACTACATACAAGGAACATGAGGGTATTCATTTAACACAAATGGGATGTCCTCGTAACTGTGACCTCGGAACGAACAGGGATGAAGCCTTGTGTGTTTTGAGTGTTTTACAAGGACATCAATGGAAGGAGGCCGGTAGGTTATGTGACCCCCCCAACAAAACTTCTCCACAGTAGGTTTGGTAAAAAGAAGCAAAAACAGATTCTGACATTATTTTTTGTCAGCCAAAGAATTTGGGTTAAAAATTAAACCACAAAGTTTTTAAATCTACTAATAATATATTTTACTAAATATCACTGTATCAAACATAAATGGCTGGACACATTTCCAGACATATAATTCCACCAAATTAATTAAGACAATTAGACATTAAGCTAAGGGACAAGGCACAGTGAATCTTAATGAAGGGATTAAGTAGAGAAGAAATAAATGAGAGCTCATACGTGACTGGAAAATGATGCTGCGAGGTTCTGCTCTAAATGCAACCCAGAATTATTCCCTGGCTCCCACAGGCAGAATTCACTGGGTTTTGCAGTCGACATCCCCGTCAGCACTCCCCTTCAGCTTTTTCAGCTCCTTCAGTAGCTCTTGTTCAAGGGTTAAGATCTCTTTGGGTTTCTTGTACTGGACAACAGAGAAAAAATAATAATAACAGATTTTATTTATGCATATTATTGAGTGGCTTCATAAAAAAGTCTGAAAAAATGAACACACAAAGTGATTGAAGCAATTATTGTAGGCACGAAAAATAAACGTGGGAAATAAAAAAAAAAGAAAAGAAACAATTCTTCACTCTCATGATTGGCATATAGTGCTTAAACAATAAAGTGAAACTGTTCTTATGTGTCTTTGCAAAAGAGAGAGATACATTTTCTTTGAATGTGTGGACAAAAACATATATTGTACATATACATTCTTTTAATAACAGTGCAGGTATACCCATTAAATAGATTCTCTTCGGGCTGGAGCAATTTTAACTTTATCATAAACTGATGATAAAATTGCATAAAATACACACACACACACACACACACACACACACACACACACATATATATCTATCTATCAATTGCTGGTATGCAAAACTTACGCTAACAATTAAAGTGTTGTTGGCATGAGTGAAGCTTAGCGCGGAGTTGTCTAATGGTAGCTGACTGCGGTCGAGATCAGGAATACTGAACTTCTTGTAATACCTGGGAAGACATGGGAAGGATGTCACAAAGCTGAACTGTCGGGACAAACGTATTGTAAACAGTGCCATCTATAGGGAGAATGCAGGGACTTCAATGCAACCAGTGAACAAAACAGAAATAGGTGCACAGATGTGTTCTCATGCATATTTACTTTTTGTTTGAGGTTTTGATGATGATGCATCTCTCAGAGTGATCCACTGAAACACTAAAAACATCTTTGGGGTAGGAAAGGTTGCGGATCCTCCACTGAAAGCTGGTCTTTGTGTCTTTACGCATGAATATGGGCTGCGCAAACAAAATGAAGACGAACTTCACAAATGTAAGTCAAAAGTAGAGATCTAATTAAAACGTTAACACCTACATTTGAGCTGTTCTCTTTGATCATATCAGACTCCAAAGATGCAACAGGACCTGCAAGGGGCTCCCCAACCTCCACCAGCCACAAGCCCTGAACTCCAAGCGTGCTTTTATGGCGCCATTTTCTCACTGAAATGTATCAAATGCTTTATGAGACACAAACTGATCCAATGCATGAAACTGTAGAAATTAACACCATTCAGCTGTGTATAACTCAAAACATGTGACTTACCGAGGAGCTCATCTGTTTTTAAGTCATATTCTTCTGCCATTTCTTTTCCATCTGTGAAGAGATAGTGGATCTTCCTTTTTCCTGCACAAAAAAGAAGTCAAATTTGAGCCATATAAGCAGATATGCATCAATTGCAAAGCTCTAGGCAAATACCAATGCTGCAAAACAGTTGTCCCAATAGCTGATTTAGATCTTTGTTTTTCAGTCAGTTTATTTTGTTGTTTATTCTTTATTATTTATTTCCAACTATTGTACCAGGAACACCAATATATTAAATCTAAATAAATAATTGACCTGTTTTAAAAAAAAAAATCAGCTCTTCATCACACTGATTTGTGATACTGATGTTTAGTCAAAAGAACCAATATCAACAGATACCGACATTCAGCCAACATACAGGCGAATTCCTAAGTATTAGTAAACAAATTACTCTCTACTCACTACAACAACAGAAATCATGCCAAACCCAACTAAATTAAGTCCTTACCCAGCACTAATTTTGATCATTGTCATGATATATGTAAAATATACTCTCACTGGCCACTCCATAGGTACACCTGCCTTTCAATGTCAATATCCAATCAGTTAATCACATGGCAGCAGCTCGGTGTATTTAAGCATGTAGACATGGTCAAGATGAGTTGCTGAAGTTCAAACCTAGCTTCGCAATGAGGAAGAAAGGTGATTTAAGTGACTTCAAAAGTTGCACGGTTATCTGTGCCAGACAGGCTGATCTGAGCATTTTCACAAACTGCTGATCTACTGGGATTTTCTCACACATACATTTCTAGGGTTTAGAGAGAATTCAGAGAAAATATCCAGTGAGCAGCAGTTCTCAGCATTAAAATGGCTTGTTGATGTCCGAGGTTAGAAGAGAATAGCCAAGCAGGTCACAGTAACTCAAATGACCACTTGTTACGACCAACATATTCAGAAGAACATCTCTGAACACAGCATGTTGAAACTTGCAGAAGACCATGGTGCATGTCATTCTTGTAAGAACAAGACACTGTGGTTATAATCCATACAGACTCAGAAAAATTGGACAAGAGAGGATTGAGGTTCAGATTAGGGCAGTGTAATTCGGATAACAGAAACAGAATGTGGGTTCAAACGCATAAAAGCATAGAAGCATCGTGCCCTGTATCAACGGTTTGTGCTGCAGGTGGTGGGGTAATGTTGTAGGGGATATTTTCCTTGTATACTTTGGGCCCTTTGGTACCAACTGAGCATCATTTAAAAGCCGACTGTTGTTGCTGACCGTGTCCATCTCTTTGTAACAATGCTGCATCCTCTGATGTCTGTTTCCAGCAGGATAACACATCATGTCATAAACCTCAGGTAATCTCATATTGGTTTCTTGAACGTGATAATGAGTTCACTGTACTAAAATGGCTTTTACAGTGACCAGATCTCAGTCCAATAGACCACCTAAGGGATGTGATAGAACCTCATGGATGTGCAGTCAGCAAAACTGCACAACTGTGCGATGCTCTCATGTAAATATGGACCCAGATCTTTAAGAACTGCTTTTAGCACTTTATGTAATCTGTGGCATGAAGAATTGAGGCAGTTCTGCCAGTAAGGGAGTAAGGGGAAGTATCCGGTGTGTGTATATTTTCCTTACAAATTTATGATCAAACCGTAATTTACAAATAAGAACAACAGGCTTAAATAGTCAAGCAGGTGAACTCACTTGAGAAAGAGAAGTAACAATGTGCGCAGTGCAAATGCCTGACTAGCTTGCCGTTGACATCTAGAGAAAAGCACATATTTACTTTGGACATATTATCTTAATTTTTTACAATTTGGAGCCTAGCTGTTTTACTAAAAAGACACCCATTTCTTGTCATTTTAAAGCAAAAACAACCTCAATGGAGTTCAATACCACCTGTACCACCTGCATATTACCTACTTATATTACATGTTAGCGGTACCGCTGTGTGCGAAGTTGAGATGACTGAGTTAAAATGCTTAAAATGAAAGTAATTCTGGGGGAACGAGAAAAACAGGTCTCTGTATTAAAAACACATTTTACTTCTTGCACTTACCATCATGTGTTAAAGCCGTTTTCTTTGACGATTTTAGGATATCACTCCAGCTCTGCACAGCCATGTTTCAAACAAATGTTTCTATAGAGCCACTTCCGGATTCAACCCGTAACCAAAGCAACCGCGATAAGTACATTAAGCAAATTACAAAAGTATTTATATAATAGGTAAAAAATTATCAATGAATTTACTGGAATCAATTATTTTTTTCAATCAAAACATAATATGTCTCTTCAGGGATTATGATACATTTTAACAAAATTAAAATACTCGATGAACCGGAAGTAAAACGTTTAAATTGAACGTTGTCCGTCTTTTGACGTTCCTGTATGTATGGTTCCATGCGATCAGGGGTAAGATCCAAAACATTAGAGTTTCAAGCGTTTAAAACAACTTTAAACATGCACTTATGCAGGGAAACTTTAGATTTTTTTAATTTAGTTTATATATATTGAGATAATACTACAATTGTAATAATCTAAATACTGATTTCTTGGCTATTGCTAACGTCAGCTTCAGCTAAAGATAGTCTGCAAACCGTACACTATCTGTCAAGAGTATCCATTGTACAGAGAGTAGTTTTAAAGCAGTAACTGTAAGAAAAATTTATTTTCGTAGTAGGGGTTAAGAAAATTGACACACCAGTCAAATAGCAGTAGTGTAACGCGACAAAGTAATGGGGGACAGATGTCTTCTCACTGGAGTATTAAATGCTACTTTGCATTTCAGAGTGAAGCATTGTACTGTACAAAATCTATGTGAGATTATAATGCTATTAAACTGCTACATAGCTGAAAGTTCATCCTACCAAACCCTTGAGCTTAACCCTTTAAATGTGTCTCACACACCAATGCATCATTAAGATCTCTTTAACAAAAAGTTCTGACCAGAATAAGATTTAAAATTTCTGCATCCTGTTATATGAGCCAATATTTGTTTTCTTTCAGACACATGAAATCTGAATAGATTTCCCTAACATTTTTGTGTAGTTATGTGCAGTATACACTCTGCCTGACTGTAAAGGGTTGTTGTTTGTGGGATTCCAAACAAGTGTGCTGTCAACAAGGAAGTTGCAGAGTGCTCTCTGGAGAACAAGCGACACACTATCATCACTCATGAGTGAAGGGTGCTTTTAAAGTGTCTTCTTCTGAAATGATCATTTATTGGCTTTTATAAATGCCAGTACTGATAACTCAGACAGCAGGCTCTGTGAAACTAATTGCTCTAAAATTGCTGTTAAATTCAAAATATTAGAAAATTACTTAAATGTCTCTCATAATTGCAACATTTTTAGATGGGTTATACATTCCACTAAAGGACATGTTAAGGGAACAATAAATTACTTGACATTTCCACACACTAAATTAAGTCCATTTTCTCATGTCAGCAAACTGGACTGAATCACTGTTAAAATTATTTTACTTTACTTTTTTTCCAAATATGTGTTTGTTTCCCAGCTTTAGACTGCAGTGTTATAATTCTCTCTTACGTCACAGGCCACTTGCTCCTCCTATCACCAGAAAAGATGGAGCCTCGTCATGGTATCATGAAAGCTTTTTCTAAAGTCAAAAGGGCAAAAGTGCTACAGGGGAAGGATGCACCCCCACTGAAGAAGACAGTAGATGACTGTGATGTCACAGGTGGTTACAGTGTTTGCACGCATGCGTCCACATTACAGAAAGAGTGATTTTTTTTATTTTTTTTAAATGGAGCACAACATAGAAAAAATATAAATAAGGCTGCATTACATTAAGAGAGAAATGAATACTGTGCCAGAATGCAAAATATTTGTTTACTCGGATTGTTTTAACATTTTCTGCCTCAGGAAACACTTTTAATGGAGTGACGGTGTACCTTCTGCCTGCTGGAATAGGAAATGCCAGATGCCAGATTTTCCAAAGACAAATTCAGCAGAATGGGGGACGAACAGAGAGTTCACTGTGTCCCGGTGTCACTCATGTTGTTGTGGACGACAACGTGGACAGCGAAAGGGCTCTGCGCCTGCTGAAAGTAAATTGTATGCCCTCTGGAGTCCAACTGGTAAAATGTACCTGGCTGAGCTTGTGCATTAGTGAGAAACAGCTGCTAGATATAGCCAGCTACAGCCTTCTTTCACCCAAGAGGTTTGTGATCTAAAAATGCTTTCTTTGAAAGTTAAAGGTAAAATTGTACTCCTGCTGCATGAATATCCCAAGATATTCTCACAAACATTAGAAAATGTGTATCGGCTTATTTGTACTTTACATTTACCTCGTTGACAGTAATATATGTTTTAAGCTTTGTATTGTAATGACATTTTATGTTCTATCCACTTAGTGACTCTGAAACAAAGCACGAAGAAATTAAAAAAGAGTCACTAAATATCAAACCTGATGCAGAAACTGTGATCGAGCCAGTGACTGATCAAGAGGAGAACACAGAAATGGTAAACTTCCAGATCATGTTGAAAACATTGTTTTGCAGCTTCTTGGTGCATTTCAGTCTTTCAGTTAGTAATCATTTGGAGCAGTCAGGGGAAAAAGTTTAGACCCCAAACGCAAGAAACAGAAACAGTTATTTAACATTACATCCTGCCCTCAGACAGTCCCAGACAGCAAAGAGGAAGTGCGGGGAGAAGAAGACGGCGTCTCTCAGAGTGATCTGGAAGCTCTCATCACTGGCCAGCATCCCAAAGAGGAGACTCCTGGCCCCAGCCTCTCCCTTGGTCCAGATACTGCTGCTCAGAAGCCAGTATCGGGGAAGTGGGTCTGTGCCCAGTCCTCTCAGTCCAAAAGTAATAACTTCAACAAGCACATCACAGACAAACTTGAATTGCTGGCCAAGGCCTACACGCATCAGGGGGACAAGTGGAGGGCGCTGGGCTACTCCAAGGCTGTCAACGCACTGAAAAGCTACCATAAACCCGTTACATCATATCAGGTAGCCTTACCCAGATACTTTAAATGCAATGTTTAGATTGCTGATTACCTGCATATGTCATTGTGTACTGTAAGTTTTATCTTCTGTGATAATACAAGGACTGTCTGGCTTTTTTTTTTTTTTTAATTACATTTTTTCCCATTGGTCTCAGGAAGCTTGTCAGATCCCAGGAATAGGAAAACGCATGGCTGACAAAATTGAAGAGATTATGGAGAGCGGTCATTTGCGGAAGCTTGATCACATCGGTGAGGCTGTGCCAGTGCTGGAGCTTTTCATGAACATCTGGGGTGCTGGGACTAAGACCGCACAACTGTGGTACCAACAGGTGAAAACTCACATATTAGTATAGGAGATTGAAGTACAAAGATTGTACCCCGCACAAAAAGTTGTTAGTGAATTATGTTGTCTGTGTCTTTTCTGTCTTACAATATGTTTTACAACACAGTGATATGATATTGACTTCTATTTCATGAAATATAAGGTAACAGAAAGGCGTTTAAGATTGAAATTTTGGGCTATAGCCTGAAAAATGAAACAACCTGACTGATATGGTGCTAAAATTTCTGCCGCACTGGTATTGCTGCACATATTGACTGATTGCAGTGCAGAACTACAGAAGATGTAAGATAATGTAAAAACAGTGTTGCCATTAGACAGTTTGTCTACAAAGAGCTTTGGAATTTATTTTTCAACAACACAGTCATTGCATTTTCTCATAAGTCTGTTAATAAAATAACAAGTTCTGGTGAAAATGTGAGCTACAATATGTATTGTTATACCATTATTGGGTTTTCTAAACTGTAAAATTACTCTATTATGAGATGTCAGTTTTACTACGCCAAAGTTCTTTTAAAAATTCTCCCTGGCTATACTCTGGACTCTGTATAATTAGCAGCTTCAGTCAAATGAAATCCGTATCATTTTACTCCTCCATACGATATTTATTAAAAGTACAGCTGTGACTAGGAATTCAAGTGGGTTCATCCTAAACTCTGATGTAACAGTACAGTGGGTTGAAATTAGTTACGAAGAAATAAGTCATAGATTCAATTGTGAGCTTATTTTCTTTGTGGACATGCTGCTGTGGCACCGAGGTTAACCGTTCTTTCTGGATTCAGCCAGCAATCCACAAATATTAAATAAATGAAGTGATATTTAAATAGGAATAACAGATAGCCTCAAGGACACATCGTATTTAGATCCACTGTCTGATCTAACATGTATTCTGACATTGCCTGTGAGTTTGAAGTTTCTTGTTTATCAAAACAACTGAATGCAACTGTTGTTCACTATCTTGCTTACCGCTAATACGTTTACTAAACTACAGCATTTTGATCTGACTGAGGGGGAAAAAACAGTTGTATCCAGGTGAGACCATGTGATGGCTTATCCGCTTCCATGGCTTCAGCTGGAAGGTGTGCCAGGCTTCAAAATGATATCAGATTTAATGACTCATGAATCAATTTTACCGGAACAAGGTTCCAGGAAACACTGAATCTCAAGCCACTTTCATTCCTGGCTGTGAATGTCTTTAATTTTATTCTAGTTTATTCTAATTTTATTAATAATTAGAATTTTAAAAAATCAGTAAGCAAATGCCAACATAACAGTTTTTTTCTTAAAAATGTCATTTTGCCTTTCAGGGATTTCGTACTTTGGAGGATATCCGTACAAAAGCCCACCTGACAAACACTCAGAAAATAGGACTCAAGCACTACAATGACTTTCTAGACCGAATGCCCAGAGAAGAAGCAGGAGCCATAGAAAAAGTGGTAATGCATCTTCATCTGTCACATTAAGAGCATGTATAATTTAGTGATGATGACTGAAATATCTTTATTTCTTTCACCACTCTAATATGTTTAGTCAAGTTTAAACAGAGTTGAGATATCTGAATAAGATTTGCTTCTTTAACCATCAGAAATGTAGAAAGAGAGTCTGAAGAAGGAAAAAGCTTGTGTCAGCTTTCCTTGACTGCTTGATGATGGAAAAACCAGACTGCCTTTTCACGAAGTAGAGCATCCCAAAGGGGAAAAGTAAATCCTTAAACTTGCTGCATCTTAAGTTAGCCAGATACCTGTTCGCTCCAGAGCGTTAAGTACAACGCTAGTTGTTTTCATATTGTATTACTTAGATTTTCTTTTTCCTACAAAGCTGCCAGATAGAGCGTGCATATTAGATAGATGGCTAAAGCATGTGTGCTCCCTTGAGCTTGTCAAAATTATATGCGATGCCTTAGCAAGGCTACCTCCCAGTATTTGGCTGGGAACAGGTAAAAACTTTCTTTTTTTGCCAGTAAACATACAAAAACAAGCAAATGTGAAAAAAACAACACACAAAAATATCAGCATGCCAATAAGAAGTGGAATGTTTTTGCAGGTAACAGCGTTTGTGCTTTATTAACGTGCAGGTGAGGGATACTGCACAAGCCATCGACCCTGGCCTAGTGGCAATAGCATGTGGCTCCTATCGTCGGGGAAAAGCCACATGTGGAGATGTTGATGTACTTATATCTCACCCTGATGGCAGGTCCCACAGGGGCATTTTTACTAAAGTCTTACAGACACTCCGTGACAGTGGTAAGCATCATTTTTGTTGATGGGAAAAACTTAAGCATGTATTTTATTTATTTATTTATTTATTTTTAATAAAAATCTCTTTATTTCTGACCTGTTTACTTTAAGGGTTTTTAACTGATGACCTGGTGAGCCACGAGGAGAACGGTGAGCAGAAGAAATACATGGGTGTGTGCCGTTTGCTGGGGCATGACCAACGCCATCGCAGGCTGGATATCATCATAGTGCCCTACAATGAGTTTGCTTGTGCTCTGATGTATTTCACTGGTTCGGCACACTTTAACCGTTCAATGAGAGCCTTGGCAAAGACAAAAAGAATGAGCCTATCAGAGCACTCCCTGAACAAAGATGTGGTACGTCAAGGAAGTGTGAAGGTGCATGGTGGCACTCCACTTCCCACACTGACAGAGAAGGATGTTTTTAGCCTTTTGGGCATACCCTACAGAGATCCCCATGAAAGGGACTGGTGATGATTTGACGATTAGCTTATGGTTTTATAGAAAAATAATTATGATGATAAGGAATAATGATTATTGGACTCAAACAATTTTAAGTATATTTTACAGGTCCTTAGATTATACAAGAGCCCTATTTGACTTGAATGCTAATTCATATTTTGCAAATTAAAGAATGGTGGTAGTCCAACCTTATAAAAAGCTAAAGCTTGTTTGTTGCCTGTGTTTAGTTCCAAAATGTCTGTGGCTACTGCACAAAATTGAATATTCTTGTTTGAACCAGGAATGTTTTTGGTGTGAGGTGGCAGTGGTAACTTAAAAGTGTGAAATTTAAACAACAACGGTGATCTAATACTGGCAGAAGAGGTTTTAGAGGCTTGTAAATTCAGAAAAGAAATGTGGGATAAGTGCCACTAAGTGAGTGAAGTGACCTTCAGTTCATGTCAGGAGGATGTTGAATGTTTTAAGTATTTTTTTTTTAAATATTACAGATGATAACAGAATGTAATAAAAGATTACACGACTTGTTTGTCTGTCTTTCTTTCTTTAACATATATATTTATTTGTTTTAGAACTAAGAAGTCCTGGTTAGAGTATTCACTAGTTAAGTGTTGTAGAGTTTTTGAACTTTGTTACAACGTAGAACCTCTCTCCCATCACTTTTATCACTTCAAAAAGGCCAAATAAAGGAAACGACTAACAAAAACACGGACGTTTTTATTTTGCTGTTGAGAAGAACTTGGCTGTTCCGAAGGTATGTTCCCACGAAACTGAGACGTTAACCCAGGATCATAACAACCCCATGCACGGGAGACGCACCGATTAGTGATTGGCCAGACTCTTCCCATCTGGCTGGGACTGTCCAATCGCTGGTCAATCCGCAAAACCAGTTATGATCCACGGCACCGAACGCCCATCACGTTGCGCACATGCAACTTATAGAGGTGACCACGCCACACCCAGCTGACCGAAGCGGAGTGCCTGAGCTAGGGAACGGCTTGTATAACAGCTGTATCAGTCAGTGGCACCGACAGCAACCAGTTGCGTTAGCATCGTTTTTTTGTAATGCCCAGTACGCAAAGGAGGCGGTGCTTACAGCGGCCTCGCAACGCGATACGGGCCGAGAAATACTTAAAGATAGTCGAACACAGTTTATGAAAACAAGTGTTTTGCATGCCTATGTTTCTGTTGTAGTCAGAGCCCCCTTTGGAGGAATGAGAGGCGAATGTTCGGGTCTTAAAATGGGATTGTTTTTGCACGCTGTTGGCTCTGTCACCCCCACCGAGTCCGCAGCAGCCGACACGGTAAGGTTGCTCACTCAAAAACAAGGCTTTCTCAGATAGCTAGCTAGATAGATACCGGGCTAAGGTAGACGACTATCCGAATAGGGAATTTTATTCTGCTTTATAACAAGCTCGCCTAGTCTTTGATACATTTTTAAAAATCTGCTGTCGTTGATATTTGCCTGCTGCAACTCTTACCGTGTTGTCAGGAAATACGTTAGCTGCCTGTTTGCTAGCTAACTTCGGCTGCTAGCTTCGGCAGCTAACGCACCGTTGAAGTAAAAAACACAAAGATCAGTGAGTCAGGGCCTTGGTCTGTTTTCTTTATGATAGGCGGTTGACATTTTAGCCAGAAGTGAGTAGCACGATTAGCAAAAGCAGTTCTTCATGCCTGACTGCTGCCATAGCAGTAAACAGAACAAAATCGTCTGACTTCGATCAAGAGCGGTGTAGTTACCAGCAACATAAAAATAGCTCGTATGAACTTCACTCTGTAATTAATTTGTGTCGAAGAGCTATATATTATTATCACTGTCTTGGCTTCGTGGTAGTCTGCTCCCATTATTTCAGTCTTTGGGCCTTGATGTTTTCCTTTTACAAAAATGAATGTAAAACATTGGGAGTAGCTTCGTGAACAGAACAGAACTGGATTCTTAAGTTTCTTCGTTTTTACGTAAACAGTGATGTACAGTTTTAACACATACAGTATAAAATCGGCAGTGATTTTTTTTTTTTTTAATTACATGAACATACATGAACTGTATATCCTCAATAAGAAGGCTTATTACTCTAAAGGGGGTCAGGGGTGATGTTTTAAATGTATTAGTCCTTGTTCTAGATTACATTAATGGTACTTCCCCCCCCCCCCACTTCTGGAGGCATGCTGTATTAAACCATATTGTTGTATTTTCTGTGACACACAACATATTTGGAAACAAAATTGGCCTTGAACATATGACTTTTCAGTGGTAAGATAAAAACGTAAAGAGAACCCTTGGTGTGTTGGGACGCCAAAGCTGAGGTCTATAATGCATTGCATAGTGTCATGGACACACCAGAAATGCATCTTCACGAGCTTGAACTGAACTGCATTTGGTTGCTGTTCGCTGCAACTTTCAAACAAAGTCCAAAGAGATCTAGATACAAGTGTAGGAGGACATCATTGGGCTGTAAAATCAAAATAAAACTATTCTAGAGACAGCAAAAACTGAAGGAGTGGCCAAATCAACAGTTCATTCTTAAGAAGAAGGAATGCACCAGCCAGCTCAGCAACCCCAGAAGAAATGAAAGACCACAGAAAATGACTAAAGCGGGTGATTGTAGTACTCTTTGTGCTGGCCAGGATATGCCGTTAAAAACATCTAGACATGGAGGAAGGTGTATTATTGTCAAAGTCTACAATCCAGAACATGATGGCCAGATTTGGTTTGACAAGCACCTGTCCAGTAATGAAAAAAGAATAGAAAAAACACTGGAAAGATTAAACCAAGATTAACTTCTACCACAATAATGGGAAGGCAGACGTGGTGAAAGAGGTTCATTATCTGAAACTTACAATATTATCTGTCAAACGGTGTGGAGGCCACTGTCAGCATGTATGGCTGCAAGTGGAGCTGGGTTACTAGTTTTTATTAATGATATCACTGCTGATAGACGTATCATGATGAATTCGGAAGTTTACAACACTATATTCTCAGCTCAGATTCAGTTAAATGCTTTAAAAGTGATCCAAAAGGTCAGTCATCTAAAACATAATGCAAAAGCAACCCAGAAGTTCCCTAAGAGAGAAAAATGGGAAATTCTTTAATGTGCTTTTAGTTACAGAATTTAAAAAAAAAAAAATAGGCAGAGAGAGACACAGACAAGCAACAAGTACTTTTACTCAAGTATTTAAAGTTGTTACTTTGTTTTATTACTTAAGTCTAAAAATGGGGGGAGTATTTATAAAAATGTATTTTCCAAACAATTAATTAAATATTTAAAGTATCCCCACTTTAGTTGTTTTATTTAAAATATACCATGGTGTAAGGCTGTGCGATATGACCAAAATCTCATATCCCGTTATAAGAATTCTATCGTCCTGATAACGATATAAATCACAAAAATGTAACATTTTCTGTAAATTCTGTGAATCTCGGGCAGCTCGACTTGCGGGAAGTGTTTCCAGCTGCGCGTCATGTAGCTGGAGTCGAGTGTTTTAACCGATGCATGAAACGATACATTTTTAGACATAAGTTGTAACGGCCGCCGTTTTCTTTGTGAGTATTTATTACACGGCGTGCTGCGGGGAAAAGCCTGTTCTAACGTTTGAGTCTAAGGTTTATTTTTTAGCACCTGGCGGCTCTTTTTTACTTCTCATCCGTAAATAATCTGCTCTTTCACGTGATTCAGTTTATTTTGAAAAGTCTCAACAGGATCTTGAGCTTTATTGTGAAAGGTTTATGTGGAACATAAACAAGCGGACACGCGATGGTGTTACCGTCGTTGTTGCTAACCACAACGCATAAAAACAGGCGCTTGTCCATCTGTAGTGTGGTTATATTAAATATAAGAGAAAGAGAGAACTTTAAGAAATTAATATAGCCACTACAGTGACCATCAAAACGATGAAAAAATATTGCCGTAAACAGTTTATTTTGCGACACCACGAAACAAACGATAGCGTAAAATGAAACGATAGACGTTTTTATATCGTCATCCAATATATATCGTTATATCGAACAGCCCTACCATGGTGGTATACACATGCAAAATGTATGCAAATGTATTGTTATTTATTTTCAAACAATCCTATGGACCTCTTTGTAGTCTAGGTTTGCCCTATCTTTGATATATCCTGTACTGCTCTAGCCTGTTTCACCAGAGCAAAATACTGCAACTGTCACTGTAAAAATGAGCTTATTGGTATGTTTTGTTTTGTTTTTCAGGACAATGTCAGTTATTAAGTCTTTTTAGAAAGTAAACATGAATGTATTTGTCCCAATTGAGTATTCAGCTTTATATGAAACTTGCTCTGTTTGACAGACTAGTTTTCAAAGCAGTTAAGCCCTGTGGGGATTAAGGCCACCAGCCAAAAACATGTTCGTCAGATATGAAATTGTTCTGTAGAGTACAAGTGGTGCTGGAGCTCTAACTTCTTCAGATTTTTGTTTTTGTGCATCTTGGAAGTAAGTGAAATTGTTTTGGAAACGTATACTCTGTTTCAGAAGTCTGTTTTTGACAGCAGGCTTGACTGGTTTGAAAGTGCCAGCTAATGTTGGTGCTCTGTTGGACTTGTATGTTGTTGATTATTCAAAAAAAATATCTGAAGAAACAATGGTCTGCTGTAATTCTTTTTCCCATTACCTTGTGAGTGATTTGAGCTGCTGTCAGGTAGGAGTCAACTGGATTTGCTTCACATAGTGAGAAGTCTCACCAAGTGAAAGCTACAGTTCACTTGTGTACTTACAAGAAAAGCTGATGAAGGAAATATTTGTTTTTTATTTTCATTGAAATTTAACAGTGTTACAAACAGTCTTCACCCAACTAACAACTCGACAACCAATCACAGAAAGGCTGGCTAGAGCCTAGCAAAGTTTTATTAATCAGGAGCAATGTGACAACATAATGTGAGCACTAAATGTGAAGTTTGAATTTAATGGGCATTCCTGTGTGACCAGAATCGTTAACTCGTTGCTTATGTCCAGTAACACTTCCAGGGAGGGTTTTTTTGTACTCAGTACTGGCAAGAAAAAAGAAGAAAGGGAAAATTATTATCCTACTGGCTTTAATACTTAATTTAGGTTAAATTCTTCACAAGTTTTGACATGTGTAGTGTAATAGATTATGAGTAAGTTCAGCACTTTGGGAGTAAAGTAATTACAGATGACTACTATTATCAATGTAATGTCACATGCTTTATGTCTTTATGTTATCAGTGCACGTGTGTGCAGGTAATTGCTGACAACAGAAGTATAAACTTAGTAGATGCAATAGATGCAGCACAAGATCCCGACTATATGTGCCATGTGCTTTCACACCTCCAAAACTTAATATAGTGATTTCAGGTATATTGTATCGGTTTCATGTTATTATAATAAGTGATTATGTTGATTACCATTTGGCAGCAGTTCATAATAAGAGTTATTCTCTTCATTATACAATGTAAGTTTGAAAAAAGGTCCATTCACATATTAAAATTACAAAAAAAAAAAAGCGAAAAAAAGACTTCCCAGGGTAGTGAAAGACAAAGCTAAAACTTTAAGCTTGACCTGCATGAGCTGTCACTCAGATGTTTTAATGGGTGGTAGGTTGGTATTCATCACTGCTAAAAGTCTGCGATTCTTTGTTTCTTTACTTAACCGTTTAAAGGAGTAGGAGAAACAAAAGGCTAAAAAGGCACATGGTTTGGCTTTTCACTGCTATTTTGACTTAAAGCCTTTTCAAACTGGCCCTAAATCCTGCAGTCCCTCTCAATCATAGGGTAAAGTAAGGGCAGCCTTTGAGACTAGGATCCTTGTCCCCGTCCATCTCTTGCTTTCTTCACACACATAAGCACCCTGAAATGTTTGTTTTGCCTTCCCTTTTTTCAGTAAAATAATTTCCTAACAGTGGAAACACGGTCATCAGGTTTTAAAAACAAAAAAAAACCATCAGCCTCAAAAGCTTAAAAGGTCTTCCCTAGCCATGGGACTCTTCAGAAAGAATTAGCATCAGTAATACCTCTGCACTGTATAAAAGGAGAAGTTTCTGACATGGTAATGTTGCAAAGTGTAGCTTACGCTATATTGGAAGACATCAGATGTAAAGCCAATCATAGATAATCCAGTTTGTAATTTTAGAAATTAACAACCTCTTAAACAGCCAAAACTGTTGTATAAATGTTTTCTCTTGAGGCAAAGCTTTAGCTGCTGTGAACATACTGTTTGTTAACTTGGAGATAAAATTCAGCAACTCTGGTTTACTAAACTCTCCTCCTAAGCTGCCGCACCTTTCTCGGGTGCATTCATAGCATTTACGGTTGCTGCAGGAGTTTTTTGTTATGCATAACCTTCATGACTATGAAAGGGTGCCTTTCTTTGTTGTAGGACAGATTAATAAAAGGGCAGCGAGGTCCTTGCATGCATCGTCTGACTTGCCAAGTTCTACAGGCCTGAGCTAAGTGGATCAACTCTGATTGTGCAGTCAAGACTTAAGAAAGAACTGCTGCCTTGTATCTCCAGTAACAGTGTCTGATTGTCACCAGCAGATGTTTGAACTGGTCATTTCAGCAAGTTCTCATTAATAAGCTTAATTTATTTTCTGATGCAACAGTAATCTCAGAGACAGTAACCAAATCTGCCTTTAATCTGCAAGTGTGGCATAAGAGAGGTGGATTGTCTCTGTTGATTGCTTGGATTAGAGACAGGGGAATCTCACTAGTCCAGATTCTTTGCTCGCTCACAGTCTCTTAGGGTGACTAAAAAGTAAGAACTGGGAGTGCTCTCAGATGTGTGGGGTTTTTTTTTTTTAGGTCTAGTTAGTGGTAATCACCTGATCTTTTTTTGGCAAAACAGATTAGTTCATGCATGTTCATGTTAAAGACTTAACTATAGTACTTTTTCCTGTTAAACTGTTTTGTAAAATCTTGAAGCCCCCTCCCCATTCATTACCCCATTCTTTGCATGCAGCACTGATGACTGAACACTCAGTGCTGAAGACCCAAACAAACTAGATGGTTATCTCTACTGAATTGCAATAAAAAGCCCAACCCCAAAGGAGCACAGCATATGGTTGAGATTGGCTTGTGAGTCAGTGAAAACAGCTGATGTTATCAAAAAACAAACTTAAGGAACAGAACATCCAGTAATTATTACAGAGAATTAAAGCTGTGGAACTGAATTTTAAAAAATGTCATGTTGATGAAGCCGAAACGGCTGACAGTCCATCAGATTTGAAATCGGGGCTATAATTTTATGTCAGCAGTTTGTTTTGTGCTGATCTGGTGTTTCTTGTGTGACAAATCATTTTTGTGTGTCTGGAGTTTCTTTGATTTTCTTTCGTTCTCTCCCTCCCTCATACTTAACACACTTCTCACCACTCTGCACAACTTATTTTCATGCAGTGGCTCAGCTAGCAGCTCGCTCTCCACTGCTGCTTGGAAATTTCCGTAAAGCAATCCTTGTCCACTGTTTGGGCCTGGATTGGAGTGGGCCGAGGGAGTGTGGGAGGGGTGTGTGTATGGTCTACAAAGACGGCGAGGAAGGCTGTGTGAGAGGGTGAGAGTATGCTTGAGAGCTGTTTGACTTTAATGACCCATGTGGTAGAGGAAACCTGTCTAGGATTTGTGGACCCATGATCATCATGCCTCTCAGTCGGGGACCTGCACTGGTAATCTACAGAGAGATAGAAAATCCAGTTATAGAACTTTGGTTAGCTAATCATTAAGCTAATCTAGAATAACTGATCTACTTGGAAAAGTTTGTAAAGCTGTCTCAAGGTTTTTGATTACAATGCTCTCTCCTTTTTTTTTTTTTTCTATAGTGACCTGTCTTCTCTGTTTATTTCACAATGGAAGTTTTTACAGGTTTGGTAGCAGTCAGCTCACTAACATGTTTTGTAAAGTTAACTGTTGACCACGCTGCTAGTTTGCTATATTGACTGTTAAAACAAGCAACCACGTGCTTGAAGTGGAGACAAGTGCCCTATTTATTTTTGACATTTTCCTCATTCTCATTTGGCCTTAGCTGAAGTTTGAATTTAAATTTCTTTTCTTTTTCACTGTTCTGGGAAGCATACTGGGTGGTTTTTGTGCTGGCTGTGATTCATACATTTACACTTGATATGTGTCTTAAACATTAGTGAAATTCTAGTAGTTTCCAAGCATAAGTGATTACGACATGTTCAGTTCAGAACAAGTATAAATGTATGGCTTCTACATTATCAGCAGTGATATTATTAATATTCACAATGACAAATCAAGGTTAGGTGTGTGTGTAGGTGTGTGTGTGTGTGTTTTGATTTGTTTGTTGTTTGTATTTTGTTTGTTTGTTTTAAATCTTCTGAATTCTTTCTCATATTAAAGTATCAGGATTCTGTATCACCACTTTACTCTAAGAAGATAATATTGGCTGATATCGGATTTAAAGTAGATGTACATGTCATTGTTCTGTTGGCAAGTGAAAATAAGTAATTGATTTTGATATTTCTTTTTTCTTTGTGTCACAAATATGGGGATAATTAACCTATGTCAACCAAATGTTCAGAAAGATTAACAAAACCCCAGATAAGGTGTATGCTTTAGTAAGCTGACTAAAATTGTATTTATATCCATAAGTATGGAGAACTTAAAGAACATAATACTCCTGTCGGTGGCAGTGATGACCATGTTGTTCAAACCAGTTTCATTTTGTAGACTTTTTTTTGTCGTGTTATAGGCTCAGATAATTTTTATTTTGTCTTTGTTATTGGACGTAGCTACTAACAAGTGACTGCATTTCTTTACTTGTTTTGTAGAGCCTGCTGCACTGTGAAGGTGTTAACAACCAGAGCTACATCTGTGAGTCTGGACATTGCTGTGGGGAATCTCAGTGCTGCAGTTACTACTATGAGCTTTGGTGTAAGTCTAATTTTCTTCTTGTGTGTTTGATCCTAATTCTTAAACCTTTCACTCTGTGACAGGCACTAAAAGATAAGGTATGACAAAATCAATCATTGTAATATTAAGCTGATGCATTGTAATAAGGACTGAAAGAGTAATGGGATAAATACACTTAGTACCGAAACAAGACTGGGACACATAAATTGTGATGCTTTTTTGTAAAACAAAAAAAATTGTAGTTTAAGCAACCTTACAAAACAAGATTAGATGTCTCGAAGTGGAGTGTCATCCTCAGAATTAAATTTACATTTTGTTCTTAAACTAAGACTGCCAGCAACAGTGAGCAAACTCTCATGGTCAGATGGAGCAGATCATGTTCACCAGGTTAAAGTATTTATAAGTGGAAAATTTGGGATGCTGGAAAAATTGCTTAATAGAAATAAAGGGCAAGAGGACAGACAAGGATGAAAGGGTGCAACGCTGGCATAATGAGTGAGTCCAGTTATAAAATCTATAGGGCTTGCCCTGTTTCATTAGCAGTTTAACTTGTTTATTATTATTATGTCTAAATGCATATTCAGCATTCATCATCTCAATTCTATTATATTTTAGGCGCACCTGTGTAGTTTTAGTCTTAGCTCTCTGTAGTCAGAGGTCACAGATTTGCAGGAACTCTCTGAGTGCAATGTAATCAACATTGTGATATCATGGCAGGGACTGCTGTTAAGATAAGTAGCAGATACAAGAATATCACCATTAAAAACATAGTGAAGCTTGTGCTTTATTGAGAATTTCCTGTACAGTGTTACACTGGGGAATACTAATGTTTAAATTAAATTGTTGTTGTTTTCTTCACATAAAGATTCTTAATAGGTACTCAAACCTTTTTTTAACCATGGCATGCACTCAGCTGGGTAATAAAAATGGCTTATCAGCTCTCATAAATCTACAAATTATGTAATGGTGAAACTGTTCTTGTTGCTTATCAGCTGGCACTGTTGAAATAACCTAATACTCTAGTGTTTTAGTCAGGTACTTTACCATTGATTCTGCATATCTGTTGAATGTATTGGGTGTTTTAAAGAAGTTGGAGGAACAGCTCAAGGGACAACATTTTTCCATAGGTGTTCATCTGGGTCCCAAACCATATAAGCAAAATCATCTTCTAAACCATTGCAGAGCTACTGCATCAATGTTTTTTCCCTTAATTTGTCACTTGTCTGTATATGCCCTGCTGGAAATGGTGACTACTAATGCAGAGTTGCATTATCTGCCTTAGTGCATTTATGTTTGATAAATTTGAAGTCTTGCCTAGCCGCAGTTACAAAAAGGTTGCCTCAAGGGCAAAAGTGAGGTATAGCAATTGGTGTGGGCTCTCTGTAAAAATAGAGGGAATTATATTACAGCATTAATTATTCACTGAGGACATGATGGGGAGTAAAATGCAGCTTGCCAAAAAATATTGATGTAATGAACTAAGATTCTTCAGTGCCCTGAATAAAAGAAAATGTCTCACGTTACATTCAAGACTGTATTAGCAGGGCTGGGTAATATGAGGAAAATCTAATATCACAATATTTTTTTGGCTATATCACGATATGTTCAAGTAACCTCCAAAAACAAATGTTATTTTCAACTATATAGTGCTTAAAATTGTACCGGTATACTAATTGAAATCTTTTTTTGAAGCCACAAGTTTGCCTGTCTTTTGTTCACTTTTGTCTTTACGCAACATTACTCGACCTCACCTCTCTCCTTCACTGAACACAACTCCCCCTCCTCCCCCATCGCTTCACCTGCAGGCAGCGACAAGATGGACAAGGCAAATCTGCGTTAACGAGTTACTGCGCATCGCCCCGTGCGTGGAGCTGGACGTTGTCAACGTGTTAACGAGCTAACCACGCCAACGCCATGCAGCCCAGAGGGGCTGCACAGCCTAAAATCCTTTCATTCTCTCAAAAGTTGACAGTGCGCCTTATGTATGAATTCTGGTTGTGCTTGATGACCGCGAACCGATTTTATGTGGTACATGGCGCTCAGCAATCTGTCAAAAAATGTTTGAGTACGACTTTGGTAAGCTACGGAGCTGCACCGCTTGATGGATTGTCGAAGCATTACGGCTACTGAGGAGCCTCGCGGAGTGATATGTACTGTGCTTCAACATAATATTACGGTATTGTGTGTGTGTATAAGGACCATAAATGGCACCTGTTCAGAGACATGGTTACGAAGCGGATTTCAAACTCCAGGCTGTCAGTCACGCAGTAGAAGTTGGGAACAGAGCAGCTGTGAAATCTGTCTGTTATTATGCTCGGCGTCTTTTAGTTTACATTTTGACTGCACAATTGTGAGCTCTTTGTTATGCACAAAAACAACATAGTTTTCTTTTATTTATGGAGCATTATTATTTAATAAATGCTCATAATTTATTTTTGAGTAGTTTTTTTTTTCATGTACATCTTTGCTGTATCTTAAAAGTACCTGTGTGACATCTGGGACACAGCTTTGACTAAGAACTCTCTTTTTGTTCTTACTTTATGGCTTTAAAAAAAAATATCGAGATATATATCTTATATCGCCATCCAGCTAAAAAATATCGAGATATGAATTTTGGGTCATATCGCCCAGCCCTAGCACTACACCCTTTTGTGGCAATGGGTTTTATGGCATGTTTTCTAAATTACTGCCTTTTTTCGACATCCTCTTTGTGAAGTCCAAACCACTGCCAGATTATTGATCCAGTGCTGTTTCTCTTTGGAACTAGTTAATCTGACTCCTCTTCAGTTACAGTCTAATTCCTTCACTTGTCTGAAACGCCTGCTGTCGCCATATTTGTTTTTTTTGTTTTTTTTCCCCCATCTGGTAGAATCTAAACACGCATACTCAGCACAGGGTGCCAGGTAAAAAATTTCCAATTTATACTCAGTGGCTATGATAGAGCCATTTTAACCATCGTACATGTAAAAACTTTTCATACATGAAGTATATGTGATATATCACCCACACCTAATCAAAGTCAGCTTTCTTTTATAATTTTTTTTTATGTTGATGTCCTGCAAACCTCAACATTTTGAAATGGATCCAGTTATTAGCACTCATCATACTATGAGGTCAAAACAGAATATTTCAGGCTAAGTAGCCTGAAAGACGTCTATATAGTATGCCTTCCATACTATGTAGAAATTTGGGTGCTGACGTCATACAGCTCTGGTGCCAAAGTGAAAAAGAATGAAAATCTGTCAGTACTCTGTTGTACTGATAAGAAGGAACTCTGATGTTTAAATGGATTTTCATGGTGTAAAGCTTATAATGCAATGCATACATAGTTGTTTATAGTATAGTATAGTATAAGCGTGTAGATGTTTCACTGTGTTGAACTGTTTGATCTGCAATGTTATGTTTGTGTTAGCAGCAGGCACTTGTTACATTACCACATGGATAATGGAGAGCACATTTTTGCCCACTTTGAACTATGTTGTTTTGCTTAATATTAAAAAAGTCACATTGTTTTCACATGTATTAACTAAACTAAATTGCTCTTCCTCTGATTTTAGGGTTTTGGTTGGTGTGGGCAATCATCTTCATTTTAAGCTGCTGCTGTGTATGTCATCATCGCCGCACCAAACACAGACTACAGCAGCAACAACGGCAGCACGAGATCAACCTCATTGCTTACCGTGAAGC
This sequence comes from Haplochromis burtoni, assembly GCF_018398535.1. Lineage (NCBI taxonomy): Eukaryota > Metazoa > Chordata > Actinopteri > Cichliformes > Cichlidae > Haplochromis > Haplochromis burtoni. Next base: position 1,238,474 of record NW_024582431.1, read on the forward strand.
ACACAACTACCCCTCTGTGCCCTTTTACTTCAGTAAGCTCTGCCACTCGAACATACACCCACATTATATAAATCTTTAAAAAAAAAAAACAACAGCAAGAGAAACAAAACAACAAAATCTGTTGTTGATATTTTTACTATTTATTAACTTTTTTTAAAAAAATTTTATCATAACTGAGCAATTATGTATTTAAGGTTTCATCATTTCATTGGTTTTCATGAACAGTTTCAAGTGAACTAGAGTTGGTTATAGTGGTGAACATAATAAATAAACTCTGCAGTGTTTCTTAGCTCTCTTTAAGGAGATGATGTGTCTTTGTTGTATTTAAAGCAAAAAGCCTAAAATAAAGTAATTACTGTTACTTTATTAATCCTTTAGGATCAATCCAAAAATTGTGAACTAGTTTAAGACTGCTCACAAGAGTTTAAAACAGGCTCAGTTTCCTATTATTTGGTCAACAATCCAAAGTTGTGAGAAATCGGTGAACATGGAATTAAGTCAACTGGTATCAGCTCTAGAATTACAGTAAGAAATGCATTTGAGATTTTTATTCTTAATATTGATGGTTATTAAATGGAACATGAGTACACATACACATCAATACAGTACAGTTAGTACAGTATTTATCATTTGTTCCAAAACTAGAGCTGCAACAATTAATCGAGTGATTCGATAAAAATTTCTCGACACAGATTCTTTGCTTAAGTGTTTCGTTTAACACACAGATCTGTAGCATGCCACTGTCGCAATGGAAACGCGAGACACATTTGCGACTAAAACAGACCTGCAATACAAATATATTTGGGAGCAATGAAAAGTTTGACAACATTAAGCCCACACACAATGATAACACAACGGCAGCAGGGATGATGACACTGGCACAGTTTAACGTGGAGTCGGTACAAAGCAAACAGGTGGAGCCGTTATTAAGACAGTGAGCTCAGGTTGAGTGAAAGAAAATGTGTTTCTAATATCCATAACAGCGGCGCTGTTTACTGGGTAAAAATCTCGGGTTCTTCATCAAAGCACCTGATCAACAAACTCCCAAGGTGATAAGAAGCAAACTTTGTAACTCCCTCCACCGAAGTTTGTTTTATACATAGAAAAATCAGCTGTAACTCAACAGAAGTTTATTGGAAATATGCAGATCAACTGTTAACTTGGTGTGATGCCATGTTTAGAACACACAGGTTGCTGTATAAGTTGACTAACTGTAGCCGTACTATTTTACATTGAAACTAGTGGTGCAATGGATCACGGTTGATCCGAAATCCGAACTGATCCCACTCCACGGTCCGGTACGCACGTGATCCGAAGATTCGAAAAAGAAAAAAAAAAGTATGTGTATGGTGCGTGTGGTCAGTTTGTCACGCGGTAGTTATGGCCAGCGCTAGCGGTCCGAGTAGAGGAGCAACCTGTGTGTTTTAAGCAGCCCTTTGCTGCCCAATCCGACCGGGCTAAAGCTATTACAAAAGCTATTGGGGTGTTTAGCTGCAGACGGGAGGCCGTATTCCGTTGTGCAAAACAAAGGGTTTAAACGGTGATGAACGTGCTTGAGCCACACTATGATATCTCGTTGCGTGTCCACTTCAGTGACAAGATCGTTCCAAGCATGTATGCGCAGGAGAAGTTTTAAGTTATGGCTGAACTGTCCCAGGCATCTTCTGTTGCTCTAACTACAAATGGGTGGACCTCCAGGGCAACGGAAAGCCACGTGACCGCTCGTTATATCACAGCGGAGTGGTAGATACAAAGCCCTGTACTGCCCTATAGATTACATTCAATTAGATGGAACTATATTTATTCCTCGGGTGGGTTCCTCCAGGAAATTCAGTTTCCAGTAGCACAGCACCGACAGAAGTTGCAAAATGTGAGCAGAAATATACCTTTTTAAGGACTTTTTAAGTCTGCTGGTCCTTGACTTTGGGAGAAGCAACCTCTCACTGAACAGACTCGTCTGGTTGTTTATGGCTATGTGCAGAGGATGTAGAGGATGCCCAGCATGGTCCATAATGTCCATATTGCACCTTTAATTTTTTTTTTTTATATGAGTACGTGGAATGAGTCTTCAGCTGAATTTTTTTAATAGGCAAAAAATACTTAAGTAAATGGCGAGTCGAATTTTTGTCTTTTTTTTCTTTCTATTTTTGCTGATCCGAAAATTGATCCGATTTGTGACTTAAAAC
>NW_024582431.1:1241078-1283317 GCF_018398535.1 Haplochromis burtoni
ATGAATAGATTACTCGATTAATAAAATAACTGATAGCTGCAGCTGCTTTACTGAAAAAACCACACATACTATTCTTAAACTCGTTAAAAGAAATGGCTTTGCACCTACTACACAGTGGAACCTGTCACAGATGCAGTTTACAGGGAACTCTTTCTATGGTTCCACATGTTGTGGTGTTGCCAGAACCTTCCCTGTTTGCATGCTTCAGTTTACAGGAAATGACCAACATTGTTGTCTTGGTAACTTGCCACTGTTGTAACGTGAGATTACAATGGCCCTCAGCACACACTTGACCCACAAATAAGCTTTTGTTGTCACGTTTTTACCCTATTGCTTTGTTTTGGAACTGTTTGAATTCTGGTCTGGGGAGTTCAGTGAGGTCAAAGTGTCTTTTTTTTCTTTTGGCAGGTCAGAAACCTGTGTGTATAATCAGTGGTGTGCATGGCATGTATTTATTCATGTGCTTTTATAGCCTTTTTAAAGCATTTTTTTTTTCTTTTCCTATAGGGTTTCTGCCAAACTACCTCCTACCTGAATATGAAGAGGTGGTCAACCGGCCGCCGACTCCTCCCCCTCCCTACAGTGCCTTACAGACCAGCCCATCCTCAGTGGCTTCTAGTCCACTGGCTCCTGAGCAGCAGCAAGGACACTGTACAGCCATTCAGCCTTCCCCAGTTCCCCCAGTCTCTGATAGCCTGTGTTGTAGGCCCACCATAGAGGAACCACAACCTCCCACCTTAGACTTGAGGCCAAAGCCTGACACCAAGTCCGTGCAAACGGCACAAAATTCAGGCGTGATACTGCTCTCAGAAGGGCTTAGCAGAGAGGGACTCTCCAACCAGGAAAAACTAAGCGAAAGTGGGGATGACTCCTGCAAGAACCCCCTGCTGAAGGATCTCAGCCTGTCAGATGGTAGTGTTGAGGACAAAGAGCGACTCCCCAGTGGAAGGAGGCGGCGAATTACAGGTGATTCTGGGATTGAGGTGTGTGTGTGTGGCACACGTGGGAGCAGTGGTTGTAGTGGAGCTGGAAGTACAGGCCAGGAAAGCAAGGAGTTAAGGGAGCTAGAGAGCCTTCTGGGGCATGAGAAAGCTGACGAGGAAGAGGAGGAAGCAGGTGAATTCTGTGACAGCTGCAGCCATCAGGCCTCCTTCTGTGTGGAGGAGGAGCAGGCTCTTGGGGAAGTTGATAGGCGGCCTGGATGTGGGCCAACAGGAAGTCCCCAGCCTGCTCACCAGATAAGTAGTGGCTCCCTAAACCCTCCTTTGTGCCTCCTCCTCCACACCATCAATGAGCAGGAAGGACCAGCACACAGCACCAGCACTGAGCCACAGGGCTGAAGCACAGTTAACACACCTTTGTCACGAGGGAAGGAGAGCACTACACTGTTTTTGTACTTCAGGAAGTGTTTGCTTTCTAAGTCTTTTTTATGAATGTGTGCATCTTAGATAAAACAAATGAGAAGTGAGGGAGCAGCAAGTAGGATCTCTGCTAAAAATTGTCTGAGATCCAGAGGTTGAAAAAGCACGCTCCTGTGTGGAACAGTGGCCTTAACCTGTGTATTTTGGGTTATATTTGGTCTGTAAGGCCCTTTAATATCCTGTGGCAATTGGGACTTCAGACTACGCACACAGAGTCCTTCATTTGCCCTTCTCGTACAACAAAAGCTACTGATACATATGATGGCTGAAGTTGTGCTGTCAGAACAGGACGTTCACTGCCTAGGATGAATGTAGCTCTCTTTGCCAGGTGCTTGCAACAATTCTGCAAAGCTATTTGTTCTCTGCAGGTAGTGAACTATGTAATAAAACAACACACAGCAGAAACATTTTTGGACAAGTATGATGTGGATTTACCCAAAGTATGTGTTTATGTAAGCTGATATTGTACAGGGATGTCAGAACAAGACTTTGTGGGATGTCCTGTTAGACTCATGTTTCTAAAGTGCTTTTTCAGCAGTTCAAAACCATGCTGCCTTTTGTCTGTTTTTGTTGCTACGTAAGTCTCACTAGTGATAGGGAAGTGTTAGTGCATTAACAAATCTTCATGAGAACAGTTCCTCTTTTGCACAAATGGTATTTATCTTGCAGATGCTACGGTTGTTTAAATCTAGTCTTAAATTAGCAGTAGATAATTACCTTCTTACCGTTTTGTTGTAATGTGTGAGAAATGGACCTCTGAAATGTTAGTAAGGAATGCAGCAGATTTGTTTTGTATACAATCATTTTTAAAATTGATTTGTTGAATGTTTGTAGTATGTGCCTACCCCCTTAAAAATGCAGAAATTTGATGGACAATGCTAGGCTTCCATTATGTTGAGAGACCCAGAGAAAGCAGGTACCAAAAACATGAACTGAATGTTAAGCTTCATAGAGATTACACGTGAGACGGGCAACATCACACCTCACATTTTAAAGTCACTTTAATGAATTATCACCTTCACCAGCTTTACAGTGAAAAAACAACATAACTTTTAACACTATTTGTATAGAATTTTTATATCACCGCAGTTTTGACATTATTCAGCTTTGCTATTCATACATGAAACATTTAACGTCTCATTGAAGGCACATTAAGGCTAATTTTAGTCAACTGGAAAAGTGACTTCTTTTTTTTTTTTTTTTTTTTAAACCAGGGTTTATATTTCCAGTCATCTGCATTTGTACTGTTCAATCAAGAAAGGAAATGTTACTTTTAATGTATATATGTTTTCTTCATTTAGACATTCATCCCGTATAAGTTTGTATTAAAATGAGGATTTAATAAAGGCTATGGTTATGAAGCAAGGAGTTTGCACACAAATTACTTTTAACATAAGTATTTAACCCAACAGAGCAGTTTGAACCTGCCTTTCTCTGTTTGCATGTTCTTTCTGAGCTTGTGTGGTTTTCGTCATGGTGCTTCAATTTCCATCTTTGGTAAATTTACATTTCTATCCCTAAGTTTGAGTTTGAATGGAGACATGTCCAGGATGTACATAATGTCTGATATGGCAGGCTCCAGTAACCTTGTAACTGTAGTTGGATAAGCAGTCAAAAAAATATATACATGTACATATTAGTGGGAAGATTAGAGATTAGTTTCTTATTAGACATGAGCATAAGGTAATGAAATAAGTCATTGGCTGTTATGGATACCAGAGTATCTTAAAAATAAGCGGTTGCACAACAGGATCTCTATGAGACTATTATGGTACAGCATGGTACAATATGTATAATGCTGCACTGCTGTTACAAAACAAAGACAATGTGGTAGAGGAAAAGAATATAGTTGTCAGTTCCCGTTATTTTAGGAGTTTGAATGCTGACAATCTAGCCTCCTGAGCTTCTAGTGGTATGCCATAGATGATAAACACAAATAAAAGATGCCTTGTGAAACCTCCACAAAGAAATCTATGTCTAATCTCTTTAAGTAGCCACAACTGATGAGACTACACCATTATGCCATGCAATTAATCTACTTGGAGTACCTGAAAAGATGCACAAATTGCAATTCTGCAAAGCACAAATGTTTCAGCCGTTAGTTTTACGGCTCGAGGAGAAAATGGTTTCCCAGAATTTCCAGCACAAAAGGAAAGTAACTTTCTGCATAAACAGTTAAGCTGATTGACTTTTGCCCATCAAAGCCTAAACAAACTCGAAAGTGCTTTATCCGTTAATGCTTTCCGCAAGCTAGAAGATGTCATTGTGTAATTGTGGTACATGTCGTCAAAAGATGAGCTATTTTTCATATTGTTTGATTCTTTGAAAAAAAATAACGGAACTGTATAAAATCTCAAAACCACTTTATATTACAAATCATGTACAACATTCTGTAACATGTTCATGAACCAAATAGTTGCTTTAATCATTTTTATGAAATCATTAGCTTTATCATTATGGACAGATTCTTTTTTTTCTTTTTTCTTCTTCTTGTGGGTATTATTGTTTTTTTGTTGAGAAAGACTTAAGTTCTTCTGAGACTTAAACTGAAGTTGTGTGAAGGGTACGTTTAACTAACAGTACAGTAGGTAATTTGTTAACAAGATCAGGGGCATCTCGCCAAAGACATTTTTCTTTCTTCATAAGTGTGTGTGGTTTTGCACTTCTTGACATAAGCCATTTATTATGACAACTAAGATGGATGTATGTTCAATAAAAATGCTTAATTGTAGTCAATCACTGTGTCCGTGACTTAATTTCAGAGTAGTTCTACTGAGTGATGTTATTGTAGAGGTCAAGGTTCCTAACAAATGGTGCTAATCAGCCACTGACAAGCTGATTGGAGCTTATCCCAGCTGTCATTGGGTGAAAGGCAGGGTCCATCCTGGGGGTGCCTGATGGCATCTCTTCAGTGGCCCTGAAGTGCATATGTGTAAAGTCCCATACACATGTAATTAGGATTTTGTACAATATCACAAGCACTCCTTAGTACTTTCCCAGAAGGTTGTCTAACTTTGTCAAAATTTGAATTTTGGCTTTTAGTAGCCTCCCAGAAAGGGCTATGCTGCTATGCACCTATAATGCTGTGTATGTTCCAGTTTGAAGCTGTGGCACTTTTGCCACATATAATAAAAACGGTTTACTTGCAGGTGGACAGCTGTTTTTATTGTAAACTGATAAACCGTCACTGACCACATATGGAAGGCACCTTACCATTTAACAAGAAGGCAATATTATAATATAGTATGATATTATTATATTCTGTAACTCCTAGTTTTAATTATTTATCTATTATTATTGAGCTGAATGATTGGTGGGAGTGTCCCATGCTTCCTCTTGGAAATCCCCATGAAATCGATAGCCTTGTTTCTATTAAATCAAATCAAATGCATTGAATTAATACAGCAACAATGTGAAATGCTGTCACATTGTTGCTGTTATGTTAGGCAGTGAGGCAAGTAGAGGGCGCGCTGGTAAAACAGGAAGTGAAACGCACAATGTTCGTTCAAAGTAAGGAAACTTGACAGCACACTGAGATTTTCCTTTACTTGGGAAGCGAACGTAATGTAACCATGGACCATGGAAAGAGGTAAAAACAGCCTAATCCTTGTACATTGTCCAATTTCAAGCTGCAGCTGTTCTAAATTCAGCGAGTGACGTGTGTCAGGTTGAACCTTCACCTTTAATGTTGTTATGATACGTACACGGTTATTTTAAAGAAACAATAGTGATAAAGTGTCAAGTTAAAGACTAAAATAACTTGTGATCTTGTAATGTGACCTTACTTGTAACTAAAGCTACATCAGTTTAAGTCAGCAGAGAACTAGCAGTGACTTGGCGTAGGCTAACTTACTGACGTGTATTTGGAGGGCTAATCTGTAACTCATGTTTTCTTTTTTCTTTTCTCTTTTTAAAGTACGTGTCCAAAGGGATTCTCTGATAGCACGATTCACGTGGATGTGAAGGTAAAATAACACCAGTCGGTAGTGGTACTGCTCATGACAGAGTGTTGTTAGCCTATTTTCAGTATTTATGTAACTGTTAAAACAGATCTGGCCCCTGATGAGTAAATGATCTGTTTGTACAGATCATCTGTCATTTAAAAATAAACACATGTTAGCCGTAGTTGTGCTCATTAAGGTGTCTGTCCAGCAGTTTTGTTCCATTGCTTGTATGGTCAGTTTCCAATGCAGCCTCAGAGTCAGACAGTATCAGAATCACAATCTGTATTGACATTATAGCAATGAAACATTAAACAGGGAAATTGAGGTGCAATTACCTCAGTGCAAAAGAAGAATAGAAATTAGTGTATATATACCTATCTATCTATATATCTATGTCACACACACACACACACACACACACAATCGTTTCCATATTGTGCTTCTTCCCGTTTGCCGGTGTTAGCTTAAATACCAAGGGTAACTACAATTGTAAACATGTAAACATGAGATCATGCTGTAACAATGTAAACATTGTATATGTAAGTTGTATTGAATCTGGTTGTCCGTAATTTAGCAGTCTTCAGCATGTTGATGGCTGAGGGATAAAAGCTTAACAGACTAAGCTCCTTAGTCTATTATGTCTTTATGGCTCTGAAACGTCTGCCTGAAGGTAGATGTTCAAACAGTGCATCATCATGGTGAGATGGGTCCCAAAGGATTTTATTTATGTTGCTGAGACAACGGGAGCAAACAAACTGTTTATTTATAAATAAATAGTCTGCTTCATAATGAGGAGCTACTGTTACCAAGATTTCTTTTGTCAAAAAAGGATTATTATGGCAAGAGGCTGAAGAAAACCTCAGACCTAAAGACCAATGCCTGTGTGGCTCCAGTCCAGCCCACCCCTGACTTCATTCGCCAGGCACTGAAGAAAGTACACCCTGAAATCACTGCTAGGTTAGTGGGTTGCTGACCTCTCTGTTCTTCTAGTCACACTTCAAAATCAGTGAACCTGATATGTTTTTGTCTCCCACAGGTACTATGGCTGTGGTTTGGTTGTGCCAGAATGCTTAGAGGGCTGCAGGATACTAGACTTGGGGAGCGGAAGTGGGAGGGACTGCTATATGTTGAGTCAGCTTGTGGGTGAGAAGGGACATGTCACTGGTATTGACATGACTGATGGCCAGGTATTGAACATCCGTATCGCTGCATTGGCCTTATGATTAATCGGTGCATCCTAGCTGATGGTTAAATGATACTGAATTGAACTCAGAATATCTCCAAAACTCTATTTAAGGCTGTTAAAATCTTCTAAGTGAAGATTTTTCAACTTCTTAATTTGTAAAGACAAAACTCTGTTCTGTATGCATGCATGCCTTAAATACAACCAAAAAGTTTTGGACTTATTGAGTGATACTGATAAATTCTGATAAATACCTTTTTTTTTTCTTTTTCTTTTTTAAATTCCAGCTGGAGTTGGCCAGGACCTATGTGGACCATCATATGAAAGAGTTTGGTTACAAGAAGCCAAATATAAATTTTGTCCAAGGCTACATCGAAGCCTTGACCGAGGCAGGTCTGGAAAATGACTCGTTTGATGTAATTATGTAAGGTGTCTTACTAATCCTTTTTTGTGTGCAGTTTAACAATATATAATCATAGAATAACAGTTTTGAACATCTTCTGCTTTTGCTTAGCTCCAACTGTGTGGTGAATCTTTCTCCAGACAAGAGGCTGGTACTGACTGAAGCTTACAAAGTACTTAAGGTACGCTGCTTCTCATTTTTTAAATATTGTTATTAAATCTTCAATCATAAAACTATGAGAGCAAAGCTAAGCAAATATTTACACATTTACATACACTTTCTCATTTTTCCTCATTAGGATGGTGGTGAGCTGTACTTCAGTGACATTTACAGCAATGGAAGACTAACAGAGGAAATTAAAAATCACAAAGTGTTATGGGGTGCGTCTAATTAATATTCTACTGCCATAAATTGACAAGCACCCACCAGAATATCATAGTCTGTTTTATCTTTGCAGGTGAGTGCCTTGCTGGAGCACTCTGCTGGAAGGATCTCCTGCAATTGGCTGAAAAAGTGGGCTTCAGCCCCCCACGGCTGGTTACGGCCAGTGTCATCACTGTTGACAACAAGGAACTGCAGGACATTCTTGGTTTGACAGCTTTTTTACTTGCTTGACTTTTGCATTATTTGCTTGATACAGAATTACACTCAACAGCCACTTTGTTAGGTACATCTGTTCAGCTGCTTTTTATTGCAAATATCTAGTCAGTAAATCCCATGGCTGCAGCTCGGTGCGCATAGGCATGTCGACATGGTCATGATGACCTGCTGAAGTTCAGACCGAGCATCAGAATTGGGGGGGGGAAGGTGATTTAGGTAACTTTGAATGTGGCGTGGTTGTTAGTGCCAGATAAGCTGGTATGATTATTTCAGAAATTGATGATCTACTGGGATTTTCCCACACTGCCATCTTTGGAGTTTACAGAGCTCTGGAAAAGAGTAAATATCCAGTGACATTCATGTCAGTTGTGCATACAGGCACAATCGACATGAATGATGCTATCAGAGAATCTTTTGCACAAGTACTTAAAGAAGAACATTTTATAGATTAACCCTACAAATAAACATTACTAAGTTAGCTTGCACTATTATGTCACTGCTGGTTTTCTCCTAACCTATATTTATGTAGCTACAGTTACAACTAATGTAACATTACAAGATTCCAAGTTATTTTACATTTTGAGAGCTGCTAACCTTCTTGTATGACCTGAAATTTATTTATTTTTTTAATTTCAATCTTGTGTGTTTAATACAGGTGACTTCAAGTTTGTTTCTGCCACATACCGCTTGTTTAAGGTCCCCAAGGGGAACACCAAGAACTGCAAAGTCATATATAATGGTGGCATTACAGGGGCAGAGGATAGTTTCCAGTTTGACTGTCAATACACCTTCATGGTCTGTATATTCTGAATTAGAATATACATCAGCCTTCTACTCGCTTAAACTGAGCAAATGATTTCAGATTTGGATGTATTTTGTAGGCCAATGAAGTTGTGGAGGTGGATGGAGAGGTGGCCAACATACTGACACATTCCAGATTTGCAGAGGACTTTACTTTCCAGCCACTGGGGGGCCCCACTGGGCCCTGTGGAGTCAAACCTAAGGTCAGTGTTGTGTTTAAATTCTTGGATGTCTCTTTTACACATTAGGGGTCAGTATGTTTCTGGTATCAATTTGTGTGACACGCCCAGAGGGCAGAGCGCCTCTGTCAAACTGCGCTCATAAACACACATGCATGTGCTTCTGCATGCTGTACATTCTTGGACATTCACGTACCGCTCAAACATACATACACACATGCACAAGCACAAGGTCAAGCAGCTGTCTTGGACTCATAACCAGACTGTGGAGTCATGCTGGGGAACCTTGAACAAGAAGGAATGTTCTACACTCAGCTAATAGAATACCATTTCATCAGGGCTTGCAATCATTTTATGCACATACACCTCTAACAGCACCGCTTTACATTTTTAAAAAAATGAGTTCTCTAACTTGTTAACCGCTCATTAAAGGTTTTTTTTTCTCTTCTGATATGAGAAATAGAAGTAAATTAAAATGGTAAAGGCTTATCAAAATCCACCTCATTATTAACAGTTTGGACAGTGTGAAGTCTCGTCTGGAAGAGTTTTCTGTAATCACTACAGCAGTGTGCTGATAATAGTAATAAAAAAGCCTTTGGTCTTATTCATGGAATGAACAGCTGCTTTGAAATTGTGACTTAATGAACAACCAGTAACTGATAAAGGAAGCACAGGGCCATAACAAGACTCCATGTAGAGGAGCCGGTGTTCTGTTATAATGTACCGTAATAGTACCTGGATTCACTTCTTCAATTTTGTGACCTTGCTTACAGTGATTTGGGATGAAACACAAATGTTACATGATACATTCTTGTAACTGGGTGCTTGTTCTTTTAATGCTTCTGCTTGGCTGAATTATTCATACAGGCTGGCATTGAGGACCCTTTTGAGCTGGCCCTGAAGTTGGGTGTGCAAGGCCCTGCATCAGCCACTGGGGGATGCTGCAGCACACAGTCTGCTGGCTGCTGCAAATGATGGTGGGAAGAGCACAAAGAAACAGGCTCAGCTTCCTGCCTACCAATAATGTCTACATGTTTGGTGAACTTCCATGAGTATTAATTAATTCATTTTAATTAAACATAATCATGTTCCTCATATATGACCTCACAACTTCATTACATCGATAAACAATAAACACCTTGTGGGTAGATCATAATTTAATCAATACTGGTTGCTCAAACAACTTCACCCACCCAGTGTATAATGGAGACATCTCAGCTGGTCAAGTTTTAGTTTCACTTTGGAACACCCTGCATTGCAATTACACAAAGCCACCATTTGCTTCACATAATGAATGACTATGTGAAGGACTACAAGTGTATGGCCTGCAGAGAAATGAGTTCTGCTGATGACTTTAAAATATTTTATTGTGTAATCAAAGTGTTTGTATTTGAAGTTGCTTCAAGTGCATATGAGCCAATTTAAGGAGCCAGCATATGATTTAGGACCATAAGGAAAAGAAATCTCACATCAAATAATTTTAGTTTGTCTTATCAGAGTGAGGTGGTTGTTAAATTGTAACAACTATTTTTTTAAATTAAGGTTAGGGTGGTTTATTTTGCTATAATGTCAAAGAAAATAGTTAAAATTGAAGAGATCTGCTCCCTGCTTCTAGTTTTCAGCGGTACTATCCATTGGTTTTGACTGAACTGTTGTTGAATCAAGGGTGATTAGAAGCCACATAACATTTTTGAAGTCTGACACTGGTCCACAGGCCACATGTTGAGTACCTAGGCTATAAATTATCTTGCGCAAACAAGATAACAATATCACTTTGAGGGATTTAAGGGTTCTGCAAGTGCTCCCAGTTAATATTTTATGAAAGGATTAAATATGGTAACAATTCATTAACATAATTATATTGTATAGATAAAAGGAAAACTTTAGTAAGGTAAAATAAAAATGCAACAAATTTAAAACCTTTTAACAACCATGAGCAGTATTAAGAAGAGCAACTTCTTCATTTGTGCCTCATTTTGTCATATGCCTGCTTAGTCTAATTATTTTTTTACCCATAAAACTGACATTGTTTATTCACACAATACTTTTTACTTCCCTTAAAACCTGTGTTTTAGTAAATCGGTGCTTAATTGTTTTGCAGACTGGCTTTAAGATATGCTTCAACAAAAGTGTACAAATTATTTCTCATTATTGTGATGGTTATGTGTTATTTCTGATAAAACACAATAAATATTAATTAATGAAATGACTCTTCTATTTTCATCTTTGCTCCTATGATGTAGTGCATTATTTCTAAAGGTACAAATGCACATTTGTATTTGGGAAAAGCTTTGGTTAAGGGGACCAGTTCAAGACATGGTGGTCAGGATCTCTCACTTTAGTTTCATTTTAAGTTTAAAGGGGGGAAAGATAAATAGGCTAATAAGAGATAATTGTATTAAAGAAATTGTTTTTTGTATTACACATCTCAATGACGTACATGTATATGTGTTTAATGGTTTTGACAACTTTAACCTCTTCAAGTTAGTCAATCTAAGAACATATTACTGTCCACTGTAATACCTGTCATTAAAATGAGACATGATATAGATAGTGCTTCGGAGTTTCAGCATGCAGTATGATGCAATGCGATAGGAGGAAAACAAATTAACATGTCACAACCTTTGATAGTCTATGTAGATAAAACATGTTGTAGTATTTATTTTAGTTAACCTTTAATCTTTGCACGTGCCTTTTTTAAACATTTAGACTGGGTATTGTGGTTGTCTTTTCTAGCATGATATGTTTTAAGAAGTCACGAGTAAAGTCCTATCTGTCTCCTAACATGAGGTGCACTTGTTTTGGAATTTGATTCGCCAAGGAGGCTGCGGACGCCCCGCCTCCCGGCCAGCGGAACCTCCCGATTGGTCGTCGCCGTCGCCTGTATCGGGGACACCAGGGGAGGCACGAGTTGGCCCGTAAGCCTGCGCTCGCGAGTCATCAGTGTCGGACACGTAGTGGGAACGAGCAGGTCCCGATGCACAAGTCACGGCAACCCTGGGCGGAGATGAAGGCGGACTCCGACTGGCTCTGATTTTTAAAATCCCTTTTCATTCAGGAGGTTGGTTGCCAGTTGTTATCAATATGGCAGAACCGTTATCCCAAGCACCCACCGCTGCAAAAATGGCGTCACTTAACCGGGTCCGAGCTTTGGCGATGATTTTCTTAACTGTCACTGGCTGCTGTGTCACCCCGACAAGTGGCAAGGAAGGGTCCGAGGAGACCGTCATCATAGGGCTCCGACTGGAGGACACGGACGACATTTCCTTCATGGATAAGGGCTACCTGCGGGTGAGTGAGCGCTCTCGGGTAAAATTAAGAGTGTACGGGCAGAACATCAACAACGAGACCTGGTCCAAAATTGCTTTCACGGAACATGAGCGGAGCCGGGCGATTGGGAGCATTGACAGCTCCTCGGGGGATAACCAGAGCCAGGAGGACTCGTCCGGCTTGCATCCCTGTGGTTTTAGGACTTCGGATATAATGATATTGCCCTACATCATCCTGAATCGAAAGACATCCGGTATAGTTGAAATTGAGGTCAAACCTTTGCGAAAGACGGAGAGGAGTAAAACGTATTACCTTTGCATCGCCACCTCGACACCAGCCGTGGCCGGGATGCACGACCCGCGGACGGAGAACACCTGGATCTACCACGATGGGGATGACACCAAAGTGATAGTGGTGGAGGAGAAAAAGTTTCTGCTGCCTTTCTGGCTCCAGGTCATCTTCATCTCCATGTTGCTTTGCCTGTCCGGTATGTTCAGCGGGCTGAACCTGGGGCTCATGGCTCTGGACCCCATGGAACTCCAGATAGTGCAGAACTGCGGCACGGAAAGGGAGAAGAATTACGCCAAAAAAATAGAGCCGGTCAGGAGCCAAGGGAATTATTTGCTATGCTCTCTTCTGCTCGGGAACGTGTTAGTGAACACCACGCTAACCATCTTGCTGGATGATATCGCCGGTTCGGGCTTGATTGCTGTTGTCATGTCCACCATCGGTATAGTCATTTTTGGGGAAATTGTGCCACAGGCCATCTGCTCCAGGCACGGCCTCGCTGTGGGAGCCAACACCATATTCCTCACCAAGTTCTTCATGCTGCTTACCTTCCCTGCGTCCTACCCAGTCAGTAAGCTGCTGGACTACCTGCTCGGACAGGAGATAGGAACCGTGTACAACAGAGAGAAGCTTCTGGAGATGCTGCGCGTCACGGACCCCTACAACGATCTGGTGAAAGAGGAGCTGAACATCATCCAGGGCGCGCTGGAGCTCAGGACTAAGACTGTAGAGGACGTGATGACGCCGCTGAGGGATTGCTTCATGATTCCTGGGGATGCAACGCTGGACTTCAATACCATGTCCGAGATAATGAAGAGCGGCTACACGCGCATCCCCGTTTTCGAGGGCGAGAGGTCCAATATAGTGGATCTGCTCTTGGTCAAGGACCTGGCCTTCGTGGACCCGGATGATTGCACTCCGCTCAAAACCATCACAAAGTTTTACAGCCACCCGTTGCATTTTGTGTTCAATGACACCAAGCTTGACGCAATGCTGGAGGAGTTTAAAAAAGGTAAGGGAGTTTTGCAACAACCTTTGACACCTGGAATGTGTTAAAGGTTGATGTCTGTTCTAGGCAGGTCTTTCACATGACCACTCTCTTTGTTGGATAAGGCAAGGTAGATACATGAGTTATGTAATCGTTTATGATGCAAGGAGTCACTGAGTGCATGTGGTGTATCTATAGGTCAAATGTCTAAAATCAGATATTGAGCAATAAAAAGAAGGAAGAGGAATTCCTCAATAATTTCTTGTACTGAAGGAAAAAGAGATGGGGGAGGTAGCAGCAAAGGTTCTTTCCCCCTCAGACAACACTGAATCTGCCACAGGTGTAGATGCCACATCTTCACAGGTCACTTCCTGTAAAGCGGAGAAGCAGGTGTCCTTATCATTCTCCATCACTTCCATTAAGTGTTAATGTTCACACTCTCTCTCTCCCCTCCTGCTTTTCCTCCTCATGCCTTGCCCTCCTCCTATTCAACCCTTTTCACACTTTCCCATTCCTTTCATCTCTCGCTCTCTCTCATTTGTAAATGCATTAGGACATGTGGGAATAGTGCGACAGCAGCACTGAGGTTATCAGGTGGGGGCATCTTGTTTGAGAACCTGCTTAAATCCCTGTCTGCCTCTCATGCGCTTGCTTCAGAGTGATGGTGGCGATAACTCTTTTTTTTGTCCAATCCTGGAATGCAGTCGTGTGGATAATGAATAACAACCTCTAACACCCTCAAGCCCCCCGTGTGCTGTGTGTATTTGTATGCGCATGGTGTTTGAGAAAGATGTTTACCTCACCCACGGTTTATCTGATGTTTTGCATAGCCAACCCCCTCACTGTTGTTGCTTCTGACTAAGTTATTCCTGGAAAGGGTTTGTAGATTTGGTGCTGGACTGGACTGATGCATATACAGACACACCTGTCAGCAGCTGATTTATGAACTCTTAAAACTAGGGGGAAAAAACATGACTGTTGTGCGCTTATTAGAATATTTGCTTCACTTTAAGAGGATTAATTGGGAGGAAAAACAGAACAAATCAGCGAGCTCCATTACCAGAAATTAGGTGTAGTTCCTCTGCCAAATTAGCATTACATAATATACTATTTGGGGAGGGGGTGTTTGTTTATTTATTTTCATTACAGCTGACTAGTCACAGACATGCACCAGTTTTCTGAGTCAACAGAGAAAGTTCACCATCCTGTTATTTTATCAGAATACTAAGATCAGCAAATGTTTGCAATTTCTTTTTATTATTACATATCTCTGTTGTGATTGTAGTAGACATCTGATGACTAAGATTTTGTGTGTTACAACCATTTAGTGAATATTTGAATGTTTGTGTTTACTTGTGTTCCTGTGTGTGTGTGCGTTTGTGTGTGTGTGTGTGTGTGCGTTTGTGTGTGTGTGCTACACAATGGCGCTGATTCCACAAGTCACTTCATTGATAAGTAATAATGCAGAACATTAACTGGGAACTGTTTTGGTGGAGATATCATCTGAATTTCAGGAGCGGGAACGCTCCTACCTTCACGCCCCCTCCGGCCTCAGCCTATAAAAGCCCCCCTCCTTCAATACCTGCTGTTCTCATTTTCATGCCCCACCCTTCCCCCTCATTTTTCCCTCTCTTCTCCTCTTCTCCTCTCTTCCTTTCCTTCATTCATTTCTCGTTAGTACATGGGGATCTGCCCGGCCCGAGAGCCGTCGCCAGTCCCCTTCGAGGCCTTCCCCAAACCGCAGCACCAGTCACACTTTCTCATCCCTCATCGCCCATCGTTACCGAGGATGTGGTCGCTGCTAGTGAAAAGAAAATAATTGGGTTGTTGATTCATTAGTCACCATATTTCAGTGACACAGAAACTTGTGTGAAGTGTTTATTTTTGTAAGGTAGCAACATTTTAGAATAGAATAGAATAATCCTTTAATTGTCCCACAAGGGGAAATTTGGTTGTAACAGCAGCCAAAAAGACACATATACAAACAAACAGTACACAGGACACAGAACAGAAACATACATAATTTTTCCTACATATTTACTTTTACATTTTCTTCTTAAGGAAGGAAAATGTGCCTTGCTCTGATGGAGATTTAGTAATTAATAATTACACTCCTGCACAATTTGTTTTGACAAAAAAACAATAAACTAAGACAAACCGTTTTCTACTCTTTTTAATTCGGTGCATATTTTTCTATCTATCCACTTTCTTAACTCCTTATCCAGTTCAGGGCCATGCTAGCCTGGAGCTTATCCCAACTGTCATGGGATAAGAGGTGGGGTACAACCTTGACTGGTCACCCATCTATCACAGAGAGAAAAGGACAGCCGCTTATGCTTCCAGGCAATTTAGAATCACTAATTAGCCTAATGAGAATGGAGCGATCCCACACAGGCGCAGGGACAACATCCACATACCAAACAAATAAAGATGCCAGGCAGCTGACAGTCTCAAATCCAGGGCCCTTTTGCTATGAGGCGATATTCATAACCACTGCACCACTGTTCCACTCGTGCTTAGTTTGCTTTAGAGTCATTCCTCAGTTTGTGCACAAGCTGCAGATGTGGTCAGAGTTTAAAACATCTGCATGCACCTCATTAAATATCAGTTCATGTTCCGTCCTCAGCATCCAAACACTTGCTACATACCTAACACTGAGTTTATGTTTAAATAAAAGCTGCTGCCTAAGCAGCCATGACATACTTTGGTTTGAAATACTTAAAAAGAGACAATTAATAAAATAATGTGAAGTTTTTCTCTGTAGAAGTATTTTGCCCGTTAGCAGAGAGAGTGTCTTGTTGCATAATGATGCTTTAAATAATTCACTCCATTCATCTCAGATATGTTTGTAAATGGGTAACCGGGTGTATCTGTTTGCAGTAGTTAGTGGCAATTTGTGAATTCTGTTCACATACTCCCACTAAAAGACGCATACATTAAGTTTTCGCATCATTACACCTGCATACTTAATCATAAACACTCAGCTCTGGAGGGTATAGCGTCTGTGCTGCCGGCAGTGCACCAGAGGGGAATTCAAGGGAGGCAAGTCATAAGCAACTGCTGTGGGGAGGCCTGCGGGGTCAAAGTTTCCCGTCAATCTGGCTCTGTTCACAGCACACACTCAGTTCAAAGTGCTTTGTATTGTAAGTCATTGTTAATTAATTTGATGCCGCTTGCGGAGCTGCATAGTCGTTTGGAGTCGGTTACAAAAAAAAAAAGAAACAGTCCCAAAACATGCTGCTCACGGTAGAGACTGTGTTAGAGCATTGGATCAGAACTTTTTTCATAAGTTGGTTCCTCTTCACAGTTGTGGATTTGTAAGAGAGGATTTCAGACTGTGCAGCATTACATAATTCACCGTGATGCTGATTCTACTCTTTGTTAAGGTTTAAAAAGATTCTCAGAAGTGCTCATTTTACTTGAAATATAGAGAAGCCACCATAATCAACGTGCCCCTGCTTATGTTTTACCCAGCTCCATCGAGGTCCTAGGTCAAGGGTTACAGTGAGATTCATACAGGAGGTGTTTAATGCAGGCAGACACACTTCTGGAAACTTCTGACCCTTCATTAATTGCTCTCCATCTGCGACTGCAACAATTACTGTCATCTGGGGGTTTCTTGTCAAGCTGCAGCTTTACCCGTTAATGAGTGGGTCAGTGAGTGCCTTTTGGGACAAAACCAAGTAGCTGGGGCAAAAACAGGAATTTAGCTGCCCTTCTGGCTTCCAGTTATGTGCGATATTCCTGAAAGTGCAAGTTAGTCACCCCTTCACATACAGTGTTCCAAGCTTTTTGAGAGGAGGAATGGATTTACCGTAGGCATGAGAGCTCAAATCAGGTTGCACACATGTTCCTCTACACCACTCTGCTTTCTGATTCTGGGGAAGCCGGGCCACTCGTGCAGCATCAGATGCACGGGCACTTAGAGTCAGTTTATCTTATCTCCTATTTTCAAATCGCGTGTGTGATTGATGCGGTTATTCTCCTGCGTGCTGGTGATAAATATGTTATTTCACGTGCATACTGTTTAGTCATGCCTACAAGCTATTATGCCACATTCTTCTTTCAAAGCACAGCACTCATCTGCAAACCTTTTCTGCTGTTAAATGAAAAGTTCATTCCACCGTGGTCTTTTCAATTCAACCACTGTTTCCTAGCCCAGACTGCACTGTATTCTTCACTGTTTTAGAGTAAAAGTCCCCAGTGTAAAAGAACCTACATGAGAACTGGCACGACTTGAACTAGTTCCCTAATTGCTGCAATATAGGCCAATCTATGCTTAATTCAGATTCAGCAGCCTTGCAGGCTCTTTGCTTAGGACTTTGTCTTAAAGTGAAACTCATTTTTTCTCTTTTGGGCCTTGTTGAAATACTGACAGCAGTTTGTGTGTGTTGCGTTTTTTTAATGTTTTTAGTCTTTCTGGGGGTTTGTGTGGAGCATGTCATAGCAAATGTCTAAAACGCGTGATGGATTGTTTGCCTGGTAACCCTCGGTTTTTAACGCTGCATCAAGTGTTGGGATTAAATGACATCATGTTGGTAAGAACACTTAATGTTTCCTGATGAGGGACACCCCTTTGAACTCAGCGTGACTTCTTCTGCCAGCCGCTCACTTTATCAGAACTAATTACCTCGAATCAAAGGTTGTCTGCATTTCACTATACTTGGTATTACAGAAGACGGCATCGGCTGCAGATTTTCTCTCGAGTGGAATGTAATATCATTTAAAAAAAACCAACACTCTGCATTTATTTATTATTTAAACACTTATCTTTTTATAATCTTATCACTTGTGATTTCTGCTTATTTGTTCAGGCACCTGTCTGCATGGTTTATAAGAACAAAAATGATTCACTTGTAAACATATTCCTCTGTTTCTGCAGCCCTTTTAGGAGGTCTTTGAGAAAGAAGCCAGAAAACCTCTGTTGTAGTAACCTGTTGTTTGGTAACTTCTTGTCTGTGACTCAGTTTAAAGGCCCACACAAGTTGTTAATGCGTGTTTTAGCCCGTTTACTAAAAGCGATGAATAACTCACTGCCGCCAGATTTTCTGGCTCTGGGCGTAGTTTTGGAGAAGCCTGTTGAAAGCGCATTATGTAATCCGTCACGATGAAATTTTCATTGCTTTTCTTTGTATTAAGACAGCACCTGACAAAGGATTTTTCTAGTTCACTAGTTGCCGTTAATTCATGCGGTTAGTTCACTTATTGTTGCTGATTGAACCAGACAAGTCATTTATTAACTTAATCATTTGGGAATACCAGAAAATTGTTTGAGTTTTTGAGAAAGTAGAGTTTATATATAGTAAGCACAGTACTACATTATGGAGAATTATTTAATAACTACCCTTTAAAGGCCACGTGCTGACAACACCTGAAAAAGCATTGGTAATCTTCATGTGTTGAGGTAACCAGCATGATTATCTAATGTGAGAGGGACTGACCAGGCCCACTGAAATCTTACATGTATATACTTACATGTTTTTCATGATAAGCTGTCTTTGAGGTTAATGAATAAAGTGCAAAAGTACTCACATCATCTTTTCAGGGATATCATTTATGGTCTCAAAATGATCACAGACTTGAATAAAGGGTTGATGTAAAGAAAAATGTCTATCTGTGGCTGATCTGTGGTCATATGAGCTGGTATACTGTACTGCTTAAAGCCTTGATTATACCAAGTTGTGGACATAGACATGGACAGCGGAGACACCATGGCTGAGTAGCTATTCCTATTATACTTATAATACTTATCCTATTATACTTACTTAAAGGTGTGCATGCATAACAGTTGATGGCTTAGATAAGACACACAAAAAACCAGACAGGGATTCGGACATCTGCACAGATCCTAGCGCAGACCGTCAAGTGAGGAAATTATTGTCTGTCATATCCCAACAGACCCTAACAGACTTGAGTGTGTTACATTAACACATTCTGAACTATTGTGGAACAGATCCTCTCCCTTAATTCCACATTGTGTTCACCAGCAATTTGCGCAGATCATATGCTTTCAGGTGCTGGAAAAACATTTTTTAAAAATGGTAAACAATGGCATTAAGACTCCTTACTGAAAAAAGCTGAGGATGGAAATGCTGTAGAAAGAACAGAATTAGAAAGCATTCACTAGAAAGTACTTTGTGTATATATGCACAATGGAGTGCAGAGATGCAGAACTGGATGATACGAGAAGAGAAGCTACGTGTGAGTAAATGCATCCACCATCTCATGGATTACTGGCCACCTGGCAGACCTGGCAGAGCGGTGCTCTGTCTGATTTGTCGATGTGTACTAAAGCAGCTGTGCAGAAAGGTCTCTGTGCTGTCTCCATTGCTGTTCACATTGTACACCTGCAGTTCATGGCAGATATAGAGATGCTGTAACAGTTCTGTAGTTGTTGGATGTTTATGTGGCAGAAGGAGGAGGGCAAAGAACTAGTTAATGATTTTGTGGAACTGTGTGGGAGGAACTGTCTGCTTCTTAATGTGAATAAGACCAGAAAGATGGTTATTGACTTCAGAAGGAAGAGAATGGCTTCATGACCCGTGTCCATCATGGGACAGGATACTGACGTAGTACAGATGTATAAGTACCTGGGCTGAACTGGAACACCAACACAGAGCCTATATACTAAAAGGGAATGAGCAGACTTTAGTTCCTAAGGAAGCTGAGAGCCTTCAATCTGTCAATCAAAACAAAGGTGATTATTTTTTTTATCAGTTAATTGTTGTGAGCACGGTGGACTTTGCTGTGGTTTGCTGGGAAATCATCATCAGGTGGTGACACCAACAGAACAAACTGATTAGTAAGGCCGGCTCTATTACTGGCTGCAAATTGGAACTTGTGGAGCTGGTGTAGCGAGGAGGTCACTGTTATCCATCATGGATAATCCTGACCACCCTCTGCACCACTTAAACTCTGTAATACACTATATTTGTCTGGCAGAGAGGCATGTCCCATATATTATTATCATTATTATAGATCCCCTTCCTGTGTTTTTGTCAGTGCCCCTGTCTCTAAATAATGTATCAAAGCAAGTCTGACTACATCTTCCCCTACCCTTCTCTGATAAATCAACCCAACACTCGTCTCCATCTGCTCCACCATGCCTATTTAAACTCATCCACCGTCACTACCTCTCCTAATCGCATCCTCACTATTATATCGGTCTCCCTCTCATTCAAACTCGTGTATTCTGACTTTCATTCCTCTTCTCTCCACCTTTGCAGACTCTCTTCCGCCTGCTCCCTACTCCAACTATAGATCGCAGTGTTGTCTGCAAACATCATAATCTACAAAGTTTTTTTCCTGACGTCATCTATAAATCTCTTCATCACCATTGCAAACAAGAAGGGGCCCAGAGCCGATCTTTGATGTAATGCTACTCCGCCTTTCACTCGAACCCATCTGTCACTCCTACTGCACACCTCACCACTCTCTTGCTGTCCTCATACATGTCCTGCTCCACACTCACGTACTTCTCAGCCGCTCCTGACTTCCTTATGCAGTACCACAGGTCCTCTCTTGGCACGCTGTGATATGCTTTCTCTAGATCCACAAAGACACAGTGCTCCTCCTGGCCTCCTCTAATAGCAAACATCACATTTGTTGGCTGAAGAAAAACATTTGATTAAAAACCAAACAAACTGACATTTTCTATTAGCATTGCTTATACTTGCTCGTTGTTTGAGTTTGATTTTTCATAACTGTTTAGGCTCCAGGGTAACACAATTGTGAAAAAGAAATGAAGATGATGTAATGGTTAGTACATTTTGTAATGCAAATTTAAAGACTTTGTAAGTTCATTTTCATAAACTCATTAAATGGATGAAAACCAACTGTAGCCAAAATCTCACTTATTGTAATTCCCAAGCAGTGAAGTCAAGTTGGTTAGTTACTTGTGACATCCACGAATGCAGAAATGTAGAATTTCTGTCAATTCAGAATAAAAGTTGGTGTGAGACTGTGCAGTAAATGTAATTAATACTGATCGTTCCAAAAAGCTGATGTATTAGCAATTTGTGCTCAAATGTTCAGTTCAATTCAATTTTATATACAGCGCCAAATCACAACAACAGTCACCTAAAGGTGTTTAGCGTTGTTTTTTGTGTCTGTTGTTTGAATTTGTTGTCATTCACCAGTCAACTCTGTGCACATTTGTGTGAAAAATCCGAGCTGGCCATGCTATGACCCGCCAACAATGCCAGGGTACAGAAATTCAGTGATTTTTCTTTTTTTTTTTTTTAAATCTTTGACATTAATCTACTGCTAGTAAACAAGTCTAAACCCTGTTTGCAAGCTGTAAAAAATTGTTGACGTTGCTCAAGTCTGTTTCTGCTTTATTGCCCAATTTAATTTATTAGACAAGTAATCAAAAACTAAATGCATTTCAATTACAGTAACTACAATAAGCTACATTGATGATGAAGAATAAAAACATTTATTCTTCATCATCAATGAAGAATAAATTCATTACAGGTCAACTAGTAATCTGTAACTTATTACAAAAAAAACAAACTTTTCCCAACAATGAATGGATGCACTGTTGACCTTTGCTGATTTTGATATTGACTGGGTTAAACTCTTGAGTTTGTTGCATTACAAGACTAGTTTTTGAATTGCCCCACATTCTTCAGATTCTGGTACAACGTGGAGTAGGCTTTTAAGACCCGATTAGTACAACAGTTAAGGAGTGTCAATCTAGCCGCAGTGCATTACCAAAGCCTGTCTGATCTGGCATTATGACTTTTCTTTACATTTATTTTCTTCCTGGAAAATAAATGTAAAGTAGGTTTCCTGGAAGTTTTGCAGATTTTTCGTTGACTGTAATGTATTTTGATGTCAAAATTAAGATTTTGGGTGTGATCCAGTCTCTATTCACGTAGGCTGTGGTATTAAGCAGTACTGCTGGCCTACAACTCCTGCAAACAAACAACTATGTCAGCTTCAGCTTGCTATATTTGGAAGTAGCACCAAAATGCGTTAGCCTCCAAATTTGACCTGTGCACAGCCATCCGAAGATATAGTAGAAATGAGACTGCACTACTATCCAAAAGGGGTTAAAACACACAAAAAGGTCTCTGTTGCTTTATAGTTGACATTTTATCAAGGGTTACTTTGAAGAGTAACAAGTGTGGAGATCTGACATGGAAGACTTTTGATATAAACCTCTGTAATCTCACGTCCTTGCTTCTGTATGGCAGATTTATTTGTTTGTGACAATGGGCTTTTTATGAACATCCAAAAATATGGTTTTTATCACTGTAGTCACTTGAGAAAAAGTCCCATATTGTACCAAGGAAGTGAGTGGGATAAACCTGAGGCACTTATTGTAGAAAGTATAGTGGTATTACTGTACTACTGTAAGGTCTCTTTCGGTCAGAACACATTGCACAGAAATCCAAACACTGTCATGTATTGTCTCTGGTGTTGGTGCAAACATCTATCTTGAGCACATTTTAAAAACCGCAGTTCTTTTTTCTCGACACTGCAGTGCATCTCACTTCACATCATTTCTACCTAGTAACTTGAGTGCAGACTCATTAGGGACTCATATAACTTCTGGTAGTCTCTGACGATGGCTGCTCCTGAAGGAATGGCTTTTGTAATTTTGTGTTGTTCGTGTAGTTAAGGAGCCGAATCTGCTTCCAGCGCATGTTGCCTAGGATCTGTAGCCATGAAAAAATTTGTTATTATGCAATCCAGAATGCAGCCACCCCCACGTTGCTTTTAATAAGCTGCTTCCCAAAACAGAGCTCATACTGCACCTGCCCGTTATTTCGTTAACAGATTATTTATTTAGACTTTGTAATTGACGTGGCCATGCAGGTATTACTGTAACAGGAGACTGAGGCTGAGAGGTGTATGATGTAACAGAACAGCCTCATGTTTTCATTTACTCTGTTGGCCTGGATTTAACTGTAAGTTACCCGAATGGAAGATGAGATATTTGCACTTACATCCATTTGTACTTAAATTTATTAATTTTGATAGGCCCTTTAATCCTCTTTAAACAAATGTGAAATGATCATCTCCATAGTGCAGATACTCTGATTTACAGCCTCTGTTTTGGGATTGTATAATCTAAGACTTTAGTGGGAGTAGAGAAATGAACTGTTGGCGTTAATCAATATTTTATCTGAATATTGGCATTTGCCAATATTTTTTTTGCTGCTAAATGTTCAAAGACCGATGATGATGATGATGATACACCAGAAAGACTTTGTGTTTCTGTCGTCCAAATGGCAGAATATAAAACACATGCATGCAGACACACAGACACAAAAAGGCACCAAATTTAACCAATTTATTGTTATAAGCCTAAAGTTTTGCTGTTATTAAATTCCAAGATTTTTAGAAGAAATTCTATTCTAAAGCAAGAAACCACTTAACCAAGACCCTTATCTTGTTGGAAAGACACTTAAAAGATGCTCTTTTTTTGCATTTGATGGCAAAAAGAGCAAAAATCGTCCTTAAGCTGATACTTGAAATGCCACCATTACATATTTAATATAAAAAAAATCCTTTATGTAGTCGTATGCAAAGTGTCATTCATTTTATCTCTGCTGAGAGGAACTGTTTGCTCTGACTGTGGTTATGTCTTTAAGATATTATCAGGGTAATTTGGGTGTTGTGCATGATGTCATTGTTATGAAATGACGGGAAATTGCTGCTATTAGTGTCGCCGTATGATGATTAGTAGGAGGAGAAGAGTGATGATGATGATCACTGTATTGCGGTAATCATTATGTCTTATTAGCAGGGGTTGAAATGTACAAATTTGTAACGCCGCCTCTACGTCAGTCTGTCCCACTGGAAGCTCTAGCAGGCTCTAGAGATGGCGTGCCATAATGAAACATGGAGATAGTGAGACTCCTCTTAATGAAAGCCATTAGCATTGATTAACTGGCATCCTACTGATTCTCTCATGTGGAGAAAAGTGGGAACTAGCTGCTACTACATCCTGGGTATAAATGTACAATGGGCTGATGCACTTAATGTATTAAAGACAAAAGAAGTTGAGGCTATAGAATAGCGCCTGGGACTAATATACAATTATGCTTTATATAATTAGGTTTTTCCAGTGATGCATTAATGTGCAAGCAGCTTTTTAGTGTCATAGTTATTTGATTTAAAATGTATTTTTTAATATACTTCTTATGGAAATGAATGAACAAATTATTGCTTCACATTGCTTGTTTTAAGCCTTATAGTCCAGATGACTTCTGGACTATAAGGCTGTATAGACTATAAGGACTATAAGGAAAAATCTTAAGAGCTGTTTTTACTGGGTTTGTTGTTTAAATGTGCTCTCATCTACCTAACAAATCAGTCCCATAGCATGGAAATGTTGTGGTTTTTTGTTTGCTTGTTTGCTCTCCTCTGGCATTAATGTATTGCCCAGTCTAAACATTTATTAGAGAAGTAGTGATCAAATATGAATCAACAAAGGAATCAAAACATCATGAAGGCTGCTAAAGGTGTCAGGTAATTGCAATTCACTATATTTAGTTTTAAAAAAAAGATGTTATGTACTTAAGTTTTGTTTTTTTGTGTTTTTATTTAATCTTTAATCACCAGGAAATTCCTTGAGATTAAAATCTTCTCTTCCAGGGAGACTTGGCCAAGAAAACATTGAGTAAAAGTACTTAGTTACATTCCAGCACTGCATTTTTTCTGTACAGAAGACTGTATCTTTTTCTGGTTTGTGTCTAACTTTGACTTGAGTAAAAAGAAAAATAAGGCCCATTCAGGCTGTGCCTCAGAGAGGGACAGAAGACTGCAGCTTGGTCAGCCTAGTAACCAGGCTCTGTGCAGCACACTAAAGGAAGCAGAGCCACTTGCTTGTGTAGCAAAGTCCCATCCCCCTCCTCCTACATTCCCTCTCTCCCTCTTCTCTCCATATTGTCCTCTTACCCATTTCCCTCAGTGTTATAAATTACAAACGACACAAACCTCCAGGCCTAATGCCCTGCTATGGATGCCTTCCAAGCTGCACTTTTTGGAGAGCCAAGAGGCTGGCTTCATTGATAACACCGGGCACACTGTCCGTCTCTCCATTTACTGGCAAGAGGAAAAGCCCAAGACGGGCCCTTCACAGGCCCGAAAGACACCAGCGCTTTTTACAATCAGCTGATGGAGCCTACTTTCCTGAGACTTAAGCAGTGGTAGTGTTTTTATTTCAGCTGGCAATGTGAAACACATCGATAATGATTAAAACGACAAAAAAGCACCGAGCATCAGGACCTCACACTTACTCTTATGGGATACCTTCTGATTTAATTATTAATTAAACTTTATAGATTTGTAAAAGTCTGTAGGAAAGTAATCAAAGTCATTTTGAGGGACATTTGGAAAATTCTCACACTGCTGTTTCAGTTTCTCAGAAATCAGCACCAGCCACTCATTAGCATTTATTAGCAAAAGCTAATGGGCCATGAGTGCATGTGACCATTTCGTGCCCTCACATTACCAAAGTTATATTAAAGAATAAACCCACTATGAAATGGAACCAAAAAACAACATTTTAATAACATTTACCCCGCATGACAAATATGATTGTTTTCCTTTTTTTCTTCTTCTCATAATTACCAATAACCTTAAACGTGGCAGCTCATGTTAGCTGAACTGAATGTAGGTTTCCAGTAGAGTCCAACTAATGTTTCAGCCAATACTAATCTATTAAAAGATTTTTTGGTATTTGCATGTTACCTAGCATGTAAAAATATATATTTTATAAACAGTTTCTGGTGTAGTTTTTCCAGCAGAGTGACTCAGAGTTCATTGTTTGAAATGCTCATAGCGCTGTCTGCTGACAGAAACAATGATAGAGACAAGGCAAATGATATAATTGTATAACTTAGCATTTTACCTTGTTCAGCTGATATTTATCTACTTATGTCAACTAGTTACAGCTTACCATATGCTATATCTATCTATCTATCTATCTATCTATCTATCTATCTATCTATCTATCTATCTATCTATCTATCTATCTATCTATCTATCTATCTATCTATCTATCTATCTATCTATCTATCTATCTATCTATCTATCTATCTATCTATCTATCTATAAGTAAATATACAATTATATACATACATATACATACATATATATATACATACATATACATACATATATATATACATATACATACATATATATATACATATACATACATATATATATACATACATATACATACATATATAATTGATTGCACCAATTTTCCCTGTTTGTGTAATCACACCTTAAAGGTCAATTTTGAGTCACAAAAGCTCTGATCGAGCATATGGTAAGCTGTAACTACTTGACATAAATGCTTTTATGGAAATCATAAAATAATTTTTCTGCAGGAAAAGTCCAAAATGTCTTTCGGGATACCAACAACAAGCACTCTGTGGCATTAACCATGATTCAGTAATCACGTGCAAAATTAAGTGCCCGTTGTGCTGTTGAAGCTATCAAGGTTAACAACCTTTTTGATCTGTTTTGCTGTCAGTATCTGAATTTTTTTACTGCCTTCGGATCAGTATTGAAATTGGAATGAGCCCCAAATATTGAGCCCCTGGTTTGCACCTACTTTCCGCTGCAGTCACAATAATAGGTTTGGTTTCTGCTTTCAATTTACACATTTTACCAGTTTTTCCACGTTTCAGTTGTTTTGCTCACTTGTTATCTTGTTGAAGAACGTGTCTTCAAGTTCAAGTGGCTTCACCTCTTTCATGCTTATACATTTGGATGTATCAAATCATAGAAGAACTCTGACTCAGGTTTTCACAATTATTTTGTACAAGCATGAAAACAGACAGAGTAAAACTTTTTTCCTCAAAGTGGCACAAATAACACAAAGGCATTTAAGTTGTCAAGACTGTTTTCAGTTCTGCATTCAAATGAAGAAACCAAGCAGGAAGAAATCAAATATCTGCCTATCTGACTTTGTTGTAAAGACGCAGATGCATTTTTAGGTCATTCAGGACTCTTGGTATGCGTGCGGTGGACCTTTTCCCTCTCTGGCGTCTCCCAACTAACAGCAAGAGAGGGAACTGCTAGTAGAGCCCCACTATGGGTTGCAGGCCCCAGCCACTGCTCCAGCTGACCCTTCGGGCCCAGATTCAGCCTCTAAGCTTTAACCCCATCCACAGCTGACTGTCCAGCTTGAATTATTATTCCTGTCCTGTGTGCTTCCACTGCAGATGGCTGTTTAATCAAAGCTTGAAGTTCTAATTTCTTGCTTTAGGGACACAGCCGAGTTTGTTGACTTTAGTAAAGTCATCGGAAAACCAAGTTTAGTGCAAAGTGTGACGTTATGACTTGTAATCATTAATGACAATTGACCTTAAGATGAGTGAAAGAGTTATTTATGACCATTGAAGTGTTACAGGGTCAAGGCCATAATCATTTAAAAAGAGTTATTTTAGATCATTTCTGGGAAATGCATTATTTTCATTGCCCTGGGTTTTCTTGAATAGTACCTTGGATTCTTGTTTGATTTCTTTTTGGTCCTAGTGTTGTTTTACTGTGAAGGTTAGTTTTCTGTTGTGTGTCCTTCTAGTTACTTCTTTATTTTCTTATTTGTTATTGTCTGCTCTATAGCAATTGTCTTCACTTGTTCCTGATTGTTTTCACCTGCGTTTTGATAATCAACCCCTTTGTATTCTTTCACAGAAAAAACAGAACTTTCTTCTGTGATATCATCTGATGTCATGCTTGACGGATATAAGCTATTGAGGTTTTTCATCCTTATTTATTTCACTTGTGCTTCTCATTATTTAATATTTAGCATTTTATCACTCACTCAGATTCCAGTCAGATAGGCCGAGAGAACAGTCAATGATTTTTTTGGGGCACCAGTGGTTACGATGGAAAATGTTACTATTTGACCATTTGGCAACTGGTTCTTGTTGGTTGCTAGTTGTCATTAGGTAACATTTGCTTGAGAAAACCTCTTTGTGATTGCTTTGGTCACTAGCGAATTGTCACCTTTGCCTGTAGTTTACATAGTCTTGTCTACAAACTTTCATTGGCTGCCAGCCAAGCAGTTGTAAAACTTGAAAAGGTGAAACACAAACTGTAATAAAAAAATCTTTACCTCCAGAGTAAATGTTGTAACTCAGTGTTGCAGAATGATGTTTCGAAAGGTGCAGCTTTTACTTTGAAAGCAGACAGTCTCTGGTTCCAGTTTGTGTTGCTCTTATCACAGTTTCACTATCATTCTTAAGAAATAGTTGACTAGTGTTTGCAAACAAGTCTGTGTCTTCTGCTAGCAACCTGAACAATCGCCCAGAGGATTTTAGTGCAGCAGCGTATGCCTCCAACAACCAGTCCAGTAAAAGATTTTTCCCCTGGTAACTGGTGGTTAGTGGTCTAACCATGTTCTAGACGAGGGGTCTCAAACTCCAGTCCTCGACGGTCGGTGTCCTGCAACTTTTCCATATCTCCCTGCTGCAACACACCTGAATAAAATTAGGAGGTCATTAGCAAGACTCTAGAATTTGACTGCATGCTGAAGTGGCAACCCCTAACCCTACTCAAGTAAATTTAAGTAAATGTAAGTGTTTGGAAAAATGTACTTCTAAAAGTACTTTTATTGGACCATGTTCATTTACTCATAAGCTGCTGTAACATGAATCAAATGGTTGAATTGCCATCTCAGCATGCAGTCAAGTTCTATAGTCTTGCTAATGACCTACTAATTTTAATCAGGTGTGTTGCAGCAGGGACACATGGAAAAATCTGCAGGACACCAGCCCTCGAGGACTGGAGTTTGAGACCCCTGTTCTAGACCCAGGTGAACGGGCCTTCAGGAATTGATTTCACTGGTGGTGGTTATGACTACAACCCAGAAACCATCCGCGATCTGGGAGTACACATTTTTCCCTCACAATCCTTAGTTTGTCAGATTGTTGGTAACTGGTCTATAGACCTGTGTGGCTGGGGCCTTATTCAGTTGACCCTATATGATTAAATGTCTAGCATCATATAGTTAGTGGTCATGTGGCTGCAAAACCTGAACATATAGTCCATTCTTGGACTTTGTTGTTATGCTTTGCTGATGAGCACTGCCATGTTTTGAGCTTGTGGCCTTTTTTTCTTTTGTACCATTAACACAATATGACTGGGAGGTACGGTGCAGTGGTACACCACCTCTGTTGGCACTGTAGCCTCACAGAAAGGAAGGTCTTCAGTCTGAATCTGCCAGCTGTCAGGAGCTTTTCTGTATGGAGATTGTATGCTCTCTCCGGGTACTCCAGCTTCCTCCCATATTTCAAAAACAAGCTTGTTAGGTTAGTTGGTGATTCTAAGTTGTCTGTAGGAGAGAATATAAGGGTGAATGCTTGCCTCTCTGTGGCAATCTGTCTAGGCTGCCTCTCCAACATGACAGTTATGACAGGCTCCAGCCCTCCTCCGACCCCAGCTTGGAAAAGCAGTTAAGAAGATAAATGGATATTCTTGGCCCAAACATTTAAATGAAAGCACTTCAAATGTGGAAAAAGTATGGAGAAATGATAAAAGCTATTTATGTGTTCGGTGTCATGGTGTATGGTAGCCTACCATACACCATGAAATAAGTCATTTTTAAACTATATAATATTTAAACAGGAGTGGAAAAACTCAGATGTTAAAATCACTTGACTGGAGTTCATGTTTACATATTTATGTATGCAGCAAAGTTTGAGAATCATCACTGATGATTCTGTGGAGGTAAGAAACACAGGGACCCGGGACGTTTTTGCAGGTTCTGTGTTTTCCTTCACATTCTTAAAGCTTATTGCAGAAAGAACAGGAGCTTTTTTATTCAGTACTTAGCTCATTGTAGCTTTAAGGATTTTGCCCTGTGGCTAATTGTTTTTATTGAGGCATTAATTATGAGTTTTAAAGCTCTGAGTACTCCATGCCAAGAAATGTGTGTTTTTATGCGTTTGACTAACTTGCTCTTTCTGTGTTAAAAATGAAGAGTGCATCTAATGATTCGACTGCTGGTGTGGCAATGGAATAAATTGATTCATTATTTTGATATTAATTTTTAAAGTTTAGCAATTTCTAACAGACATTTGATAAGTAGTCTAATAAAGTCACTGTGATTGCTCTAAACATGCTAGAGATTTATTGCATTATTGCATTGTCACACTTCATTACTGTATATACAAAGTATAAAAATTGTAGAAGAAATAGATTGAAAATTGAATGTTGTTCAAAAACAAAATACTACAGCAAATGATCTTTATCACACTGCCACCATTTGATTATTTAATTCTCTAATATGTTGATACTTACTGATCAGGTCTTGGTATTAGCATGCTATTAAGCACTTTCTATGTAAAGACAATTTTTCGCTCAGAAATGACCACAAAAATAATACAAAACAGTTTTTCTTTCATTTTTGCTTTTTTAAGATACCCTCAGTCCTCGTCATCCTTGTGTGATGTGCTAACCATTCAGCAGTTGCAACACTCACATAACAGAGCAGCACCTGACCGCAGACTCATTCATTTATCCGCACTGGTTTCCCATTGATGCCTCTCCTTATGACTGAGGCCCAGAGGAATCTCCACCCAGGGGACCTTTCAACAACAAACGCAGCCAGCTATGACAGCAAGCTGCTTCTCTGAATGAACAACAATGTCATTCCAGCAGTGTGTGTGTGGCTGTCCTGTATTTGTGTATGTGTGTGTGTAGTCAAACACCACTGGCTAGTAGCAGCAGAATGATCTTGTGACCAAGGCCACTTAGTGACGCTTTGGAGCTGGAAGTGGACTTAACGTTTGTCCATTGATTGATTTGTCCATGCTATTGCTTCGTTAGAAGACCTCCCAGTGCATCAGTGACTGAACACAAATGCTGAAATAGTTGTTTTTACCTAGAAATAAGTCTGTTTTAAGGTGCATTTCCACTTTGGTTGAGGTGCTGTCTCAATTCAGTAGCTTAGTAAACAATGTCACTGAGTGTATCAAGATTATTAGTTGTGAACAGGACAATATCTCTAAATTCCAGGCTGAAATATCTCAGATCTTGTGAAAGGCAATTTAAATAACCGACATTTAAAATAGGAAGGCGTCTATTTCAGTCTTTGCACTCGTTTGATCATATATTTGGTGTCCGCAAAAGAATAACTGTTTTGTTTTGCTGTTAAAATAATGCTAAACAGTAAAAATAGTAATTATAGTAGTCATTTTCAGTTTTGTGTGTCTGAGTTTGTGTTCACATGCAGTTGTATATTTGTCCATGCAAA
The DNA here is from genome assembly GCF_018398535.1 of Haplochromis burtoni. NCBI lineage: Eukaryota > Metazoa > Chordata > Actinopteri > Cichliformes > Cichlidae > Haplochromis > Haplochromis burtoni. Next base: position 1,272,388 of record NW_024582431.1, read on the forward strand.
TGAATATTAGGTCTGTTTCTCAACTGTTTAGTTGATTGACTGGTAAATTACAGGGTAAGTGAGTCAGTCAGTGAGTCAATTGTTCAGGCCAGTGTTCATCTCTGTCCAAGTGACCCTGATTGTTTATATTTGTGACAGCTTTGGACCCGAATGTGCATACTGAAGATTATGATTGTTTGGGAAATGATTGTTGTTTTTAAAATCTGAAGCTGTTTCTCCTCATTTCCCCCACAGTTTCTTACAACATCACCCATTTGGAAGTTGATCAGTGATCAAAGTCAAAGCAGTTTGTTTTGTTAGTGAGAAAGCAAAGCATGCCTCATCCGGTGATAAATTTCCCAAATATCACATGTGCTGATGAGTATCTATAAAGGTTATTGTTATTAATTAAAAGAAACATGGGGTTAGTTGTAAGTTAAAAGGGTTGGTATAGTGAGCAAGGTCTTGTTTAGTAAAGAGGAAATCACAAAAATGGTTAGCATGGAGCTTTGGAGCAGAGTTGTCCATCTCACCCCTGAAGAAGAAAGCAGAATGTGGTTTTGTACTGTGAGCAGACCCAGATGTTCCCAATAACTGGTGAACTGACCACCTACTTGGCATCTGCAACACAAAACACAGAGACAGAAACTACTATATCAGTATATCTAAAATGAGGATTTTGTTTTGAAAAATATCTCCGTTAACATGAAAATGAAAAAAAAGAAAACACCTCAAGCGCTGTCAAGTGCATGCCAGAGCAACAGACGGCAATATATACCGATATACCACCATCTTTCCTAATATAAAAAAATGTTGGCCAGTCAGACGCCAATAATATTAAAAGCGCACACCTTTGTAAGACAAAATCTGTTTTTTTATTCCACATGTCAGTGCAGAAACTGAAAATCTTCACCTTTTGAAGGAGTTTTTCAAAAGTTCTGTTTTCACTTATCTAAAACAGCATTTTTGTGTGGACAAAAGGCTAAAGTGGATAGAAAAAGCTAAAACCAAAATACCAATGTACAGGGTGGGCCATTTATATGGATACACCGTAATAACATGGGAATGGTTGGTGATATTAAAGTCCTGTTTGTGGCACATTAGTATATGTGAGGGGCAAACTCCTCAAGATGGGTGGTGACCATGGTGGCCATTTAGAAGTCGGCCATCTTGGATACAACTTTTGTTTTTTCAATAGGAAGAGGGCCATGTGACACATCAAACTTATTGGTAATGTCACAAGAAAAACAATGGTGTGCTTGGTTTCAACGTAACTTTATTCTTTCATGAGTTATTTACAAGTTTCTCTTTGTTCACAGCCATTGACATGTCGAAGAGGTTACCACCCATCTTGAGGAGTTTGCCCCCTCACATATACTAATGTGCCACAAACAGGACTTTAATATCACCAACCATTCCCATGTTATTACGGTGTATCCATATAAATGGCCCACCCTGTATATTGAGACAGGGCTAAAGACTACATTTACAACAAATGCAAGAACTTTGTGATATCACACAAGCTGATTTGTTGCTTTAATTTCCTGTCAGGAAAGAAATTCAGAGGTGATATCTGAATATTATCTCTGTAAAACTTAAATTGTGCTTTTTCATAGCTTTGTGATATTTCATTGAGGGATACAGTATATGTATATAATGCTATTTGGTGGAGAGGGACTTACAAGATGAGTCATTGTAGCAATGTAAAATGTGTGATCGTAGAAGTAAGAGATTAGCTTACTTGGCTATATATATATATATATATATATATATATATATATATATATATATATAGATTCTTCTCCTATCGCACTTGGGGCTATGTACCCAATCTCGGGTGGGGTGATGATATCTCCCCCCTGACCTGGCGTCCTGACTCCTCCTTGCCGTAGCATTTATGTTGTACCTCGTCAATCTCTAGCTGTGATAGCAGTCCCTTCTTTCGAATGTTGTAATTGCTTAAAGGAGCTTCTTCGACATCTTTAAGAGTTCTAAACAAATGTCTGTCCTCCTCCTGAAAATCTTATGTACGCAAACACGCGTTGCAACTTCTTATCTTGTGCGCGTTTTTTATTTTGACAGCGAATGCGCACCTGCGGACCACTTATGTGCAGCCCTGGTTATTTAGCTCGTCATATTGCAGCCACAGAAATTCTTTTGTCCATGAAACCATAAAGCTGCACTTTCTTTTTGCCTTATAGTCTGATTTGTCATAACTTTTCCGTTTTGTGGTAAGCTTTTCTTTGGCTGTCACTTCTTCACCCTGACCTGTCTTATTTGGCTCAGCAGAACTAAAATATATATCCTGCTGCTTTTACACACGCACTCACATAACGCTCAGCGATTCTCTGCGCGATCAACCTCTCACATGTTAAGCTGCTCGGGAAGATTTCCTAGTTGTCAGTTTTGCATAGTAAAAGCCTAATTGGGGAAGCCACTGATAAACTGATAAACATGTATTCATAAGAGAGTTAGGAAATGCGACAAATTATCATCACTCACCCACGGATGGAGTACTGTCGTTCTCTATACCAGTGGTCATAGCATGCATGGGGAAAGGTGATGAAGAGTACGTACAGTCGACGATTGCAAAGTGAAAGCAAAAAAACAAGCGCAAATTCAAACGCGATTCAATATGTCACATATTGACAGTGGCTCACCGATGCCAATGACATAATTACCCAGCTACATTTCCGAAAGAATGCAAAAGCATTGACATATATTTTTCCTTCCTACAGATAGCGCCGACGGGCAGGGCAGAGATAGATTTTGGTAGCCCGACTGGAAAAATCGCTAGCCCCAGGACGTCGGGCTAGCGATTTTGCGAGCCCTGTATCTGATTGAGGAATCACTCATCTTTGGAAAAGAGAGTTTATTACAGAGAAATGGCTCTTTCCAAAATAAAAGCTATACTATACGCTTCTTCTGGGCTATATTCTCAGCAGCATATTAAACATATCAGGTCCCCATAAGGAGAATCATGTGCTAACGGCTGTCTAAATGACTCGGGTAAAGTTTGTAGCATGCATGCTTGTTGTTTTTGTCTGCTTCCACTTGTCTTTGCACTAGGATGATGTCGGCGTAAATGTGCAGTCATATTCGTTGTGTTCCCACTAGTGCTGTCAGCTGTAATCTCGTTGAAATGACGTTAACGCCACAACACGGCAAATCTCCGTTAACGAGCTACCGCGGATCGCCCTCGTGCGTGGGGCTGGACGGCCAACACGTTAACGAGCAACTGCGCTAACACACTAGCTTCCACCCATGTAATTGAGCATTGCGTGGCACATCCAACATATTGTTTTACTTTTAGTCCATGACGCGCTTACCTTCAGGGTCATACGTCACATGAAAACCAAAATAGTTCCAAACGCCAGATCTGAATGAGGGTGGGGGAGGTTCAATTTGCCATGTTGCAACGAGAGCTTAACTTCTGTCTCGCTAGCTTGCCCTGCGCTCAGTGAATCTGCGTTCGACTACTCCGCCTAGGCTGCACTGTCGAGCGCAGATCCACTGAGCGCTCAACACAGACAGCATCGTCAGAAGGAAAGTTGATAAAATAAATTACAAATTTGTATTGTTCGATACATATGCGTACCGAACCGAAAGCACTGTATCGAACGGTTCAATATCGATACGAATATCGTTGCACCCCTAATATATATATATATAGTATATATATATATATATAATATATATATATATAAAAAACACCCAGCACGCCCCTGCGGGCGGTTTATCCTTCAAGCTCGGGTCCTCTACCACAGGCCTGGGAGCTTGAGGGTCCTGCGGAGTATCTTAGCTGTTCCTAGGACTGCGCTATTCTGGACAGAGATGTTGCTCCTGGGATCACCTAGCTTGGGAGTCACTGCACTTAGTGCTCCGATTACCACTGGACCCACCATCACCTTCACCCTCCACATCTTCTCCAGCTTTTCTCTGAGCCCTTGGTACTTCTCAAGCTTCTCATGTTCCTTCCTCCTGATGTTGCTGTCATTCGGAACTGCTACATCGACCCTGGGGGGTGGAGATTGAAAATGTTTACATTTTTAATCCCCTCAATTCTGACTACTCTCTTTTCATTATCATCTGACTACACTTCTCCAGTCCGAATGACGTTCCCATGTCATTGCTGTATATCCTGGTGGTGTGGATCAGTGAATCGATGTCTCGTTCACTCTTGGCATACAGCTTGATGTCATCCATGTAGAGGAGGTGGCTGATGATTGCTCCATTCCGTAGTCGGTATCAGTAGCCAGTCTTGTTAGTGATCTCACTGAGGGGGTTCAGGACTATGCAGAAGAGCAGTGGGAACAGTACAGCTTGCTATACTTCTTAGGCACCTTCTTCATCGCGCCTTTCTGCAGCTCCGATAGTTGGCTAACCTCCCTCTGTGCTACCTTGAGCTTGGCCTCTAGTCTCCTTCTCCATGGAGGGTATTACTCCTTGTGGCTGTTCAACTTGTAAACAAAAACATATTATCTATATGTTTCTATCATATAGCATTTATCAGAGCACTACGTAACTACATTTAGTACAAGCACATAACACATAACAGCATTACAACCCTGTCTAATGAACGTAGCCTGAGACACAGCCAGATCATGATATTGTTGTGTCAGTTGATACCATTTACTCAAAGATATTTAGTTAATTAAAGGAACAGTCGAAATGAATTAAGCACTCTTGGTTGACCTAATGTCTGTATCATTTTTGTAAATACCCTTCAGCAAACTGCATGCACATTATAAAGTTTGTTCAGGATCAATAAAGGTGCAAATTCCCCTTGTGTGATTTATTAAAGTGAAGTTGACGGAGCCTAGAGCAGCAGCTGCTCTGCCCCTTTAAGTAACCAATTAAGGAGCATTTGTTTCCTTATTTATATTAATCTTATAAATGCCTCAGCAGGCATTTCATGTATCTGTTTTATCTATAAATTCCATTTCTGTCTCCAGATAATACAGGCCACAAGGTGACACTATTTTATTCAGTGTGTATTCAGTCTGAATGTTTGTGTAAATAAAGAAGCTGTAAATAGCTGACATGTTACCAGGGTAAAGTTTTTATCCATGTCAATGGAAAAATGGGTGAGAATAGCCTGAAACTCTGCTCCTTTTTTTCACAGGAGGTAGATTTAGAAGAAAGACCATCCAACGAGTTCCCATCACCCTAACGTTGCACTATATTTGTCAGGGCTCAAATATTTGGAAAAACAGGGGGAGAGCGAGACAGGGAGGGGGGCAGTGATGAGTGTCCACAACAGATACTGACCCCTCATACTCCCACCCCAAGTCTCTGAGCCTTACGTGCCTATTTATAGGGGCATATTGCGCTATGGAAAAATATGACAAAGCTACATTCCATAAATAAGATGGGAATGGTGGAAAAGAGCACATGGCTTAGTCTCTGAAGGCCTAAATGGAGGTTCTCAGGCTTGGCTTTGGGGTATGGATGGATAGATGGATGGTTTATTGGTTTGGCTTGGTACAGTTATCAAGAGTTGGAGCGCTTTTAATTTGGATCTTTGACAAACTACATATGAAAATGGGCCCATTAAGAATATTACTTCCTGAATTATTGCAACCCCAATTTAGATTTTTCAAAGGTTCTTTTATTATGGTGACTGGCATTTTGGTGACTGGTTGACTGACTTTGGGGACCCAATGACTTTCCCTTTAGTGCCTCCATTTTTTCCGTCTTTAATTACATCACATCACATTGTTCTGGCTGAAGCTTTGGTCTGATATCACTTAGAATACTTAGATTAAAAAACCTAATGCACAAAATACTCTTGTTCAAAAATCTGTTTGGTTAGGTGACAAATACAAGCGCTACAACTTTTTTATGACAGGTTATAATCAGTTGAAGGTTATAAATTCTGTTTACATGCGAATAAAAAGTTGCAGTGTTACCATGAATGGCACCATATACCCTACCTTTAACTAACTAGAGTCACTTTCTGCTTCTCTAAGTACACACACAAATACACACACACATATGTGTTTGCACAGTAGTGCCATCCCAGTTATTTTGTCTCACTGTCCCACAGATGAGTGCATACTTTCCAGTTTCCCACAAAGACAAAATAACACACAAACAAGAGGAAAAAAATGCAGCTTCTGTGTTCCATAAATATATTATGAGACAATGACAGCCTGTTTATTTATAGCTGCTTCGCTGCCGTAGAAGCAGTGTTTTTTTGTTTTTTTTTAAAAAAGAGGGAGTAGAGGTAGAGAGTAGAAGCTAACACTCTGGACCTTCTGGAGCCTGGAACTTGGCAGCGGGCCTCAGGGAGAGCGTGTCCTTGTTAAGGCCAGTCGTCTAGGGTCCTATAACCCACCACTGCTGCCTGACATCTGGGGCTATCTAGCTGGGATGAGGCTGAATGCATGCTGGGTAGTCCAGCGCACAGGCACACTGCAAACAGCAGGGTCAAGGGTCAATTCACTTTCAGTTTCATCTATTAAGGAAGCCTGTTGAGAACTACAACACAATTATTACAGTTATTCAGTGCTATGTTTGAACATTTCTGAGAAATGTCAGTAGCCCTGTAAATTACAGTTTCAGTTTATATTTGTAATTGGGTGAAGTGAAGTAAAAAGTACACAGCGGATTATTTTGTTTTCCTTAACAACAAAGCAGTAGAGGTGCACTACCAGGAAGTGCTTAATCCTCTTGAGTAGACAGTTTCGCTGTTGTTTAATACACTGGCAGCATAAGGAGAAGGATGTACATCAAAAGGTCTGCTCCACAGGGCCGTACTGAGGTCACGCACCCACCCTCAAATCCCATGGAAATTTTCCAGTGTCTAATTGACTCAGCTCTTAAATACAGTTTGTTTAAAAAAAGAAAAAAAAAGAGTTTTCCAGAGTTTAGAAGAGCATTCATTCATTCCGTATTTCCTAATTGTGCTCGGCCAAGAATATTTAAATAAAAAGGTGTAGCTCTGTCAGGAACTTTAGACCAGCTACACAAGCTAAACGTTAACATCAATGATGATGCTAAGTCATGTAGTTATAACTAATACCACAGTTGTCATTTTGTCTGTGTGCCACCAGCACATTTATCACAAGCAAAGAGTAATGCTGAGGCTAATTGGTCACAGATTTTGATAGGCACTCTTGTCACTTATCCATGGCAATCTATCTGGTAGTTGTTGAAAAATTTACTCAGACTATGGGGGGGAAAGTCAGTAGATCATCAAAGTGATCATAAATTCAAACTGAACTTTTAAACCAATCCATCAAGTACTGGAAGATCATCCACTAGTGATGGAAACTCATAACAGCCGTTTCATGAGCTGAAGATATTCAGAAAAAGGTGAAATAAAGTGGACCCATGGTTTTAGAGCTGCAACATATTCTGTCAATGCATATCCTTTATTTATAATTGGCCTAATGACACATAAAACATCCAGTATAGTAACAAGAGAAAATTGTTGGGTGTATCATTTTCTTATGCCCTCTGTTATATAGAACAAAATGCTTATATATCAGTCCATGGGACAGACTAGAAACTTAGCATAAACATGCTTCTCGCTGTCATCTCGGCTTCCCACTGAGTTTCATCCTTATGTCGTTTTTAAGTAATGACGCTTACTGCCTCTGCTGAAACCCTTACAACAGAGTCATCAAGTCCTTTGGTGCTTTTGGGATACCAATGGCTGAAATTACAGATGTGCAAAGATGTTAAGGTAACCTCTGTAGAAAGAGTCCACTATGTGACTATTTATGAGGTCTGGTAGTAGTAATTTGTAATTTGCCCCTCTTTGGTTATGTATGTGTGGATGAACATGATTTTATTTTGCAATTTAGGAAATATTTTGACATAAAAAGTCCTCCTACTTACTTTGACAAATGTTAGAGCATGTCCTGTGCATGTCATGTTCATCCTCAGGTTAAGCCAGTTCTTCCCATAAACACGATAAAAGGTTAACAAGGTAACATAAACAGTATATTAAATCGCAAACTGCATCCCCATACAACATAAGTAATGATAATGATTAATGTTAATAAATAACATTTCACAGTATTCACCCAGTTACTACGTTACTCGTGCAGCTGAAATACATGCGAGTTAAAAAAAAAAAGAAGCAAGTCGGAAAAGCCTGAATAGCAGCATTTCTTTCTCCAAATCCAGTATTTGTTTTATAAACATGAATGGTCTATTTGCAGTTACCCATGCCATATGCAGTAATGGCATGGGTAATTGCAAATGTAAAACCTATAAGCAGAAGGTGGTTTCAAACTTTGCTCTGATAACAAGCTGGATGTTTCTTCTCTTGGAAAAACAGAAATCTTTTTGACTTTTCAGATATGTACTTTTTTTTTTAATTTTCAGTTTTAAATGCAGCAGCAAACTGTTTTTTTTACTGACAATGGTTAGTTAATTTCATTTTAAACTCTATGGTGTAAAGACAGAACATGTTTTATTACAGTACAAACCTAAACTTCATAACTTGTGTTCATTAACATGAGTGAAGTGGATGCCATTAGCGAGAAAAAAGCGAGCATTGATCAATTTCACTCTGCAGTGCTGTGCTGTGCTAGCCACTCCATTTCTCTTTCCCTCCCTGGGCAGTTTAGAGTAAGTGCATGCTCAAGGACTACAGAGGTATGATTGCTTTAACCCATGAGGTGCCATTTGTGTTTGTCTCAGTAAAAAAAAGCACTATGCTGAAGATATCATTTGTATGTTTTTTGACACTTGGATGCTAAGATTTTCTAAGGCCTTCTACTTTCAGGCTCTTTGTGTTAGTGGATTTATGTCCTTACATTATTAATACCTCTCTTAAGGGATCTTACGCTGCCAGCGTGTTAGGTGTAACCTGAGTATCTTTCTTGAAAGCATCAATTCTCCATCTAGCACTCACAACATTCTCACTTTCAGGTTCTAGCTACTGAACATTGTTGTGCTGTCATAGTGTTGCGAGGAAGCAGTGAGATGCTGTGCAGTATAACTCTGTTGGTCTTTAGCTCAGACATCTTTTCAGTCTGTGCTTGCCTGCATCGAAGCAGTAAAAATGAGCTGAAACAGCAACTGAGACCAGACCCTGTGATGTACCTGTAAAATAAACATACTCCTTTGTGCACACAGACGCTCCTGACACACGTGCATGCACACGTACGCAGAAGCACTCTGACGTCCTCCATGTTTTTATACCCAGGTGTATCTGCATGCAAACGGCCCATTCCGAGACAATCTGATCACACAGCGGAGGTTCGCCCGGTCTGTTCCTTTGCTTGGTGAGAATATCGCCAGGGCGGAATGGAAACTTCATTTTGCAGGGGCTAATATTAGCCTAGGCCTCTGGAAAATTCCTTTTAAATGATCACAAGCTGAGAAAAGTCAAAGAATTTGTTTAGTGTTTTGCCTGACAGTCGTCTCTGCATACACGGCAGTTTGTTTCTTTTTTTTCAGATGTTACAGCACACAGGAGGGTCCTGGGAACACAGATGTGGAAGGAAGGAGGGCAAAAGGGGTTCATACGATGAAATTTAGGATTGTTTGATTGTCTGTCTTGGTCTGAATTACTTTTTCCTGGCACTGATAACAGTTTAACCCTCACATTAGCAAGCACTGTATCCCTGGGTACAACAGTCATGCCTTCAAATCACTTTGCATCACCTGCTCTTTGTGTGATTTTGAATCCCCATAATCCCTGCTACCCTGCTACCTAACTTATAATTCCTCTTTGCTATACAGAAAAACTTAGACTATATAAAACATTTATCCATGATACACCTCAGATTGGTACATTAGACATGTTTACTCCCGCCTGTTTCTTCTCTTTTATAACCAAGCTCACTGTGTGAACCACGTTTAACCGTCTATAACATATGACTCCAACTTTATGACCTGTGTATGTGCATGTGTGTGTATGATTTGCTAGGAAAATCCCACCTGGCCATAGTTCAGAGGGTGAACAATGAAGGTGAGGGAGACCCTTTCTACGAAGTTCTGGGTATTGTCACCCTGGAGGACGTTATTGAAGAAATCATCAAGTCAGAGATCCTCGACGAGACTGACCTATACAGTAGGTTCCCCTCTTTAAACTCAACTTTACAACAGATACAATAAGTTCATGAAAAACAAAACAGATGATAAAATCCCTGAGAATTACCACGCTCCATGTCTCTTAACAGCATTTTTGCATCTTTCAGCCAATCATTTTAATCTCAAATCAAAAGCACTATTTCAAGATGCAACAGCTGCCTGTTGTCATTGCTCTTTGTCACTCTGACTTGGTGTCCACAAACTCTGGAGAAAATGTGCAGTTTACAAGCTAAATGTTCAAGTTTCTAACTATGTATATCTGCTGTTTGGTGCCTTGTGGGTACTGTGGGGTAGAGCCAGTTTGTGCAGTTTTTGGTTCACACCAATGAGTGCAGCGGGACTGAATCAAAGCAGTAAAGCTGGCTGCCAGAAATGCAAAATATTGGGCTAAAAACATCTCTGCAGAGCTGCAGTGATAATGCTCTATGGGTTCATGCCTATAAATGACAACTTTCTCATTATATGCAGATAATGGTAGTTTCAAACTTCTGTTCAAGAATACATTTTTGAGATGATGTGTTAATTGGAGTTTGTTGGAAATTGAGTTGTTTTGAGAATGCTACTCTTGGTGAGCATTTTATTTACTCTTAATTTACACCAAGTCATAATATATTTGATGCTCTAAAGTATCTGTTAAGTTTATTCAGCATCTGAACCAATCCATTTTAGCTCCTCTGATTGGCTGCCTCTTACAAACAGAAGGTTTAAACATCAGGTCTGTCTGTCTGTCTGTCTGTCTGTCTATCTGTCTGTCTATCTATCTATCTATCTATCTATCTGTCTATCTGTCTATCTGTCTATCTATCTATCTATCTATCTATCTATCTATCTATCTATCTATCTATCTATCTATCTATCTATCTATCTATCTATCTATCTATCTATCTATCTATCT